>NC_034196.2:14693435-14993435 GCF_002021735.2 Oncorhynchus kisutch
ATATTTTCTATAGGATTGAGGTCAGGGCATTGTGATGGTCACTCCAATACCTGGACTTTGTTGTCCTTAAGCCATTTTGCCACAACAAAATTTTGTGAAGTGCACCAGTCCCTCCTGCAGCAAAGCACCCCCACAACATGATGCTGCCACCCCCGTGCTTCACGGTTGGAATGGTGTTCTTCCGCTTGCAAGCATCCCCCTTTTCCCTCCAAACATAACAATGGTCATTATGGCCAAACAGTTCTATTTTTGTTTCATCAGACCAGAGGACATTTTCCAAAAAGTACGATCATTGTCCCAATGTGCAGTTGCAAACCGTAGTCTGGCTTTTTTATGGCGGTTTTGGAGCAGTGGCTTCTTCCTTGCTGAGCGGCCTTTCAGGTTATGTCGATATAGGACTTGTTTTACTGTGGATATAGATAAATTTGTACCTGTTTCCTCCAGCATCTTCACAAGGTCCTTTGCTGTTGTTCTGGGATTGATTTGCACATTTCGCACCAAAGTACGTTCATCTCTAGGAGACAGAACGCGTCTCCATCCTGAGCGGTATGACGGCTGCATGGTCCCATGGTGTTTATACTTGCTTACTATTGTTTGTACAGATGAAAGTGGTATCAGGTTTTTGGAAATTGCTCCCAAGGATAAACCAGACTTGTGGAGGTCTACAATTTATTTTCTGAGTTCTTGAATGATTTCTGTTGATTTTCCCATGATGTCAAGAAAAGAGGCATTGAGTTTGAAGGTAGGCCTTGAAATACATCCACAGGTACACCTCCAATTGACTCAAATGATGTCAATTAGCCTATCAGAAGCTTCTAAAGCCATGATGACATTTTCTGGAATTTTCCAAGCTGTTTAAATGCACAGTCAACTTCGTGTATGTAAACTTCTGACTCACTGGAATTGTGATACAGTGAATTATAAGTGAATAATCTGTCTGTAAACAATTGTTGGAAAAACTACTTGTGTCATGCACAAAGTAGATGTCCTAACCGACTTGCCAAAACTATAGTTTGTTAATTAACAAGAAATTTGTGGAGTGGTTGAAAAATGAGTTTTAATGACTCCAACCTAAGTGTATGTAAACTTCAGACTTCAACTGTACATGTTACACTGACTGTGTCAATGGTCACAGCACATCTTGTCAAATCCTGACTTGTTTATACCTTCATCCACATAATTCTTTATTTACACATGATCCTGAGATGCCAAATGTCAACATATCTTTTTACCTGGCTCCCCTGCTGCTCCCGGAGAGCATCCATCTCCACCTGTAACCCTTGGTTACGTAGCTGTAGGCTGGCGATCTCCTCCAGCATCCGGCATACCTGCTCCAGGTAGCCCAGCCCAGGGGTGAGCCCCTCATACTCCTCCTCACACACATCCTTCTCCCTGATCTGGAAAGACGACATATGCAGGAAGGTAACAGTGCACATGGACAAGTATACAGTAAATGAAATGTATTACTTCACAAAACATTTATTGCTCTGAATAGATTAGCAATCTAAAGCTATGACTTCTGGGGCAGCAGACCTAACTAATCAGCAATGCACATTTGTTGCAGATACGTGGTAGTTGAGTAGTGGCCTGAGGGCACACACTTAATGTGTTGTGAAATCTGTTGTGAATGTATGGTAATGTTTTTAAAATTGTATAACTGCCTTAATTTTGCTGGACCCCAGGAAGAGTAGCTAATGGGGATCCTTAATAAATACAAATACATAAAGTGCACCGTCATTAGGAGCAGGAAATAGATTTCTTCCCCGAAGAGAGCTAAGCTAATGAGGTGGCCTTTAACTGACCTTTGCCCTCCTCATAAACACTCAGCACCCTGTCTGTGAGTCCTGGCGAGAGCAAAGACCTCCTCATACACCGACTAATATCCCCATTTAATAAGACTTAATGATCCTCTATTACTGAGGCAAACATGAAACACAAGCATCTCTTAGCTTCATTACACCAAACATTGTCAACACTCTTACATGACCACTGGATAATAACTACACAAAGAGGAATCCTTGGTGCAGAAAACAGATCATTTGTATAACGATTAAATACTATCTCCGTCAAAATGAGTAAATCAAGAATTTTTCCCCAATGGGACTGCCCTCGCTTCGCCATCTGACGCGGAAGCGCGGCATGTCCGTCACAGTCTTATCAACAACACAGCAGACTGCTCAACACATCACCCACACACTCCATCTTCCCAGGCAGCCCCACACCAGCTTGGCTCCATTCCACTCATTCCTGTTGCTCACCTGGACAGACTGGTTCACTGTCTGATACTCTACAACAGACTGTAGGCCCGGATGGATACTGTCATTTTCTGGCATAGTAACAAACACCACCTCGTGACCCATGCAACCCGAAATTGTTCAAACTGTTCCCACCCTTCTTGTTGGCGGAGAGAAAATGCTGCCATTTTAAAGATCATTCCCTGCAATTCTACACATTTGGCCATGAGGCTTGATCGAAAATGTTGCAGTTTTAAACATAATTTCCAGCAATTATACATTATTATTCCATGTCTTGTGTGTGCTATGGTACCTGAGTGACTCAACAAAATCAATGTGGGCCCCCTGGGGCGTTGAAGCCCCTGGGCACATAATCTTGTCATGATAACTACAATATTTAGATAGCTAGATGGGTAAGTCAGGCTAACCAGCTAACATAGCCAGCAATTGATCAACTGGACATCTGATTTGACAGGTTTAAAACAGCTCTCCAAGGTCTGTCAGTGAATGACATAACAAGAGGAAAACTGCCCATGCACTACAACATTTCAAAAATACATTCTACTATTACAACTCTCAGCAGCAGAAAGTTAAAAGTCTGAGTTCCTAAAAAAAGATTTGATAGATGACAACCCACAGACACGACACTGATTCAGTCGATGCAATTAGTGTTTGTTTTTCTGTGTGTCTAACTGTGTGTGTGTGTGTGTGTGTGTTGCAACTGTTAACTCTGGGAATGGTAAAACGCTCATTTCCTCCCTGACATTCCTTCAGTTCATTGTAAAAAAAAAAAGACATGAAAGGATTTATGTTCGGTATACCGCTTGAACATGACAATGGACTTCTGTCCGGCATATTGTGTAATATGTTTTTGAGTAATAACATATGTCATAACAACAACAACAACAGTGATAACAATCCGATTCTAATGTACGTTCAATACATTTGGGAATAAACTTTCAAATCACTACTGAAAATGTCTTACTGAAAATGTCCTATACAACCAAGAAGAGGAAAGAATTGCCAAACATTCAGATGGTGGAGATTTTGGAAAAAAAGCTCAAACACTATGGATCACTGTCTAGTCCCAAACTCTAGATTACATTGACATTTTAGTCATTTAGCAGATGCTATTATCCAGAGCAATTTACAGGAGCAATTAGGGTTATGTGCCTTGCTGAAGGGCACATGGACAGATTTTTCACCGAGTTGACTCGGGGATTCGAACCAGCAACCTTTTGGCACAACACTCTGAACCACTACTACTTTCAAGGTAAGAAAACAGTCAGAGAATCATGAGATTGAAGTAAACAACTCCTTTCAATATAAACCTACCTCTGTGTCTGTCTGAGCAGGCAGTGTCTTGTGATGTGGGCAGAGCCCTCCTCTGTGCTGCAGCAGAGCCGTTGAGGCCTGTTCTTCCACTACTGACTGGCTGACTGTCCTCCTCAGACCAGCACTCCCTGACCTGTGACTTGCCCTCTGTATATGGGTCACTGTGTGAGGTGATGGTAGTGAAGCCGTGTGACACCGCTGTCGGGGCACAGCGTCTCTGTCTCCAGAGTCTGCCCTCCTCAATGCCTGCTCCAATTTTAGGTGCATGACCGCAGCCAGCTCCCTGTGCCGCTGAGCCCTGGGGCAGAGGGACAGGGAGGAAGAGGAGCAGGAAGATGGCAGAGAGAGGACAGGAGAGCATGGAGAAGAGGTAGAGGGGAATCCATCCTCGTCACTGACTGTAGGATCAATATCTGTATTACTCGTGGACACAGAGGGAGGAGAGGAGGGGAGAGATGCCTCAGAACAGATCTCCACCCCAGAATCCTCTGTATCAGACCGCATCAGTGTCCCCACGTTAGATTTAGACATGAAAGTGGCCCCTGAAAGCATGAGGGAATCTCCAGATTCACCTCCTTCCCACTGGCCCTCCATAGCTACTCTCTCCTGGGGGCCCTCAATCACCCAGGTCTCCAGAGGATTGGTAAAGCGCATGAAATCCATTTCAAAAACCCAAATTCTGTCCCCTCTTCCTCATTCTTCTTCTGCTAAATGGTAGCAGCACGAGGAGGAAAATGAAAAGTCTCTGGTTTAGAGAAGCCCACATAGTCATTAACTGAGGTGAGTTTGGGATGTAGAATTTGAAACATCCCTGATGCTCCGCCTGCATTCTTATGACACACCTCCTCATCAATCATCCTGTCACAGCGCTGATGCTGCATGCATATGGAGGCCTGTGTGGAGCGGCTGTTCCCTGGCATATCTCTGTGGTTTATCTTGGGAGTATGACTCACGCTCACTTGAGCCCCCGACTCCCCCACCAAACACCATAAAACTCAGGTATGACAGGGGCAAGCCATGACAAGGCCAAAGTGATAGCAACACCATGTGTCAGACTGACTGTGGTGCCTCTCAACCAGTTAGCTGCTGATGAAAGATAAATCTTTCTGGACAATAATACCTTACATAACAGAGAGGTTTGTCATGTATGTGAGTGGGTAGGTGTGATGTGATGTGAGACAGATTGATAAGACAATCTAGGTAAAGCATCTGTAACAACTCACGGCGGGGTAGCCTAGTGGTTAGAGAGTTGGACTAGTAACCGGAAGGTTGCATGTTCAAACCCCCGTGCTGACAAGTTGTTCTGCCCCTGAACAGGCAGCTAACCCACTGTTCCTAGGCCGTCATTGAAAATAAGAATTTGTTCTTAAACTAGTTAAATAAAGGTAAAAACAAAACAAAAAAACTCCAACACAATGTGATATCTGAGATTCAGAACTTGGAATGTGTAGAAGGAGCCTTCCTGTCTGGTTATTCTGATAAGGATCTTACATTCCAGTTCCCTCGTGAATAGTGATGGTATTGTCTCATCAGGTCACAGACACAAGGAAGACCTGAAGAAGACAAAGAAGATCAAGATGTCCACACAATTTTGTCGGTTGTCACTTAAGTCATGAAGTTTGTATGTGGCCTAAAACTCCAAAGGCTGTGACCTATCTGAGCCACTTACTTACACAAGCATAGCCTATACATAGGCTGCCACTCGCTTATATTCTATTTGGATTTACACATAACTCATTTGTTTTGAGTGTACAGGCAGAATCGGCACCTGTAAACACTGATGTGAAAGGCAATTGTCACTCAGGAATATGATATTAGAATATATGTATGTATTATTATGTTGTTTTTTTTACACATGCCGTATGATGATAATAATAATAATAAATATAGCTGCGAGCAGCAATGAACGGGGTTCACATGATGATAGAAAGGACACAAGATCAGCTGGATAACAAAGGAAGCACTTTATCATGCAGGAACTATGCTGCCACTGTGGAAGTGGATTTACAGTGGTTTATATGGACTCATTTTTTAATTTTTAATTTGACCTTTATTTAACTAGGCAAGTCAGTTAAGAACAAGAACAAATTCTTATTTTCAATGACAGCCTAGGAACAGTGGGTTAACTGCCTGTTCAGGGGCAGAACGACAGATTTGTACCTTGTCAGCTCAGGGACTTGCAACCTTCCGGTTACTAGTCCAACGCTCTAACCACTAGGCTACCCTGCTGCCCTATAAAAAGGGTAAGACATGTGCCATGGGCCTACATTCCACATTTGGTCCTATGGTTCATGAGCAGATGTCTTTTTTGCATATTTTAGCATATTACTGTATGTGCTAATATGCATTCTTTTTATTTTGTTTTAATTAACCTTTATTTAACTAGGCAAGTCAGTTAAAGAAAGAAAATATTATTTACAATGACGGCTGACCTCGGCCAAACCCTAACCCGGACGATACTGGGCCAATTGTGTGCCGGTCTACGGGACTCCCAATCACATCCCGGTTGAACCAGCATCTGTAGTGATGCCTCTAGCGCTGAGATGTAGTGCCTTAGACCGCTGCGCCACTCGGGACCCCATCTACTGGTATAGTGTGGCCAGCTTTGAATACATCAACGTTATTTTCTCAAACTCTTTAGGGACTATTGTGATTAGTCCAAATACCACATTTGGAGTGAATCTGACTTATAGTCCATGAGAAGGTTTTTTTGGGAGTTGCATAGTATTTTTTGTTGTCGTATTAATAGTTTCCTTACTTTTTAAGATATCAACACTAAAGTTAATAGTTCATCATGGTAATGTCTTTACTGACCCTTTCAAGTTGATAAGCGCTGTATATAATATATCTATTATTAGGGGTACAAAGGATTTAAATGGACATGTAAAATCTGATTTCCTGATCTATCTATAACTCAACCCTCTCTTAACCAGTCCCTTAGCTTTCTCAAACTAAGTTAAGATATGCACCATGGGCCAGCATACCACATGTGGTGTTGTTATTGCTTATGAAAATACTTTTTTTTAAAGGTTTTCCAAACTTTCCAAGGTGGAGGAAAATCTATCCTGACAGACCTTAAGGGTCCTTGAGGCAAATTTGTTCAGGATGAGAAAAGACACCTACATGCAAAGTTTCAAGTCTGTAGGTCAAACTGGGCATCGGATATGAGGGTTTAAGTGAGACTGCTTATAACGAACCACTTCTAGTTTCTGTGTGCCAAATTAGTAAAAAGTTACCAATCTATGTTTGAAATATTTGACCATATCAAGGGAAAAAAAGTATACAAGAACAACAACAGGTTTCAGAGCTTTACTGTGAACACCTACTAAATACCATAGATGTATTTTATATAGTGCTTTCATAAGAATCTAAAAGTAGCTGGCAGGGAGCTGGCAGTTCATGGGAGACGATCTTCCCCAGCAGGATGATGATGTAGTTCAGAAGAGTAGTAGCTTGAGTGGCCCAGGAAATATCCCAGACAATGCAGCAATGCTGCTTTAATGCACCAGGTGTCGCTATTTCATGCCACAAACTGTATATCCTTTCAGATAAGTAATTTTCTGTCAAAATGAACAATGAATCAATTCATTTATTTATAAATTTTTCCCATAGGAAAATATAAGATCTGATAATAAAAAGTGGGGGAAACATGTGAGATGGCTAAAACAGTAGGGCTTGTGTAAAAACAACTTTGGCTATAGAATAACATTTAAATGTGAAATGTAAATATTTGGTAGGCTAGTGTTCATTCAAATGACACTACACCTATTTGACCATAAGGTGCGATGGCGGTGCTTATTTACCACCGCGGACTGAAGGAACAAGTTGTAGCCTACAGTACAGCACTTAACGACCACAACAAGCTTTAGAATGTTGGGGGCAAAAGGCGCACAGATGAACGTCTTACCTCACAAAGCCAACAATGACGGAATAATGGATTCTTGACCTGGTCTAGTCGAAGAAATATCTCTGCGCGTTGTCCACATCCTCTCCACCTGACAACCACACACAAACACAGAACTGCAAAGTTGGCTGCTGTCCGGCGTCCATCTCAAGTTCCGTGTTCAGTGGTACAGTGTGCGGTCAACATGGATGAATTCCCCCCCAAATTCAGCAAGGTGCTGGTGACACCTGATCCGCAGTACATACCGGGGTAGGTTATTCACATTGAATTAATGAATTAATTAAATATACACTCTAATTAGATGCGTGTTATATTGACGTTATTTGTATTACGTGCATGGTGTGCTATTTCTATTTAAATTCTAAACCTTTTTAATGATGCATTATTCTATTCGTGCATCATTCCATTGATTTTATGCTTGCGCATACCTTTACATTTTACTTGATTATTATGCCTTTTTATGTCGTTACACATAGCATACATTCGGCCTACTATATGCCTAAGGAATCAGCACAAACAACTGAACAAACCTACACGAAATGTCCATGAGCAAGAGCAAGTCCAGTGCTCGAGGCCAAAAGTATTTTGTGATGGCAATCACCCATGGCAACCGTTCCCAGGAAGGTTGAACTCTGAGGCTAAACTCGCTGACATTAAGGAACACAACACAGCTTAAACTAAATACCATGAGATCCATACAGTCACCTTTCACCTCAATAAAGCCTTACTTTGATATAAGCATTGTAAATCAAATAAAAAGGGTTTCAAATATTTACACTAGGCCTACTGTCAACATAACAGAGAATAAATCCAAAAAGGCCTGTTTGAAATCTAATCACAATCCTCACCACAACCACCACCTCTCTCATCTCTCTCTCTGTCCTCAGGTATGCAGGTTACTGCCCCCAGCTGAAGTACCACCTGGGGAAGACCTACGGCCAGCTGACTGCCAAGCTGCTGTCCTCTCCGGAGGTGTCGCGCTCACGTCGCCTGGTCCTCCACACGGGCCGCTTCCCCTCCACAGAGACAGACACGGGCCCGCGGGACGGGAACTGGAGGAGCCACCATGGAGAACGCAGGAATCTAGAGAGGATGATACCGGGCTACACTGGTAAACACACTGTTACTCAGTTTTCATACATTAAGCAGAACATCTCTTCCATCTGTAAAGTATGCTTTGCATTGTTTTGACATGGTGTCTTTTCCAGGCTTTGTCCCCAAAAGCCAGAACTACTTCTCCCGTACCTACGCAGAGACGTGTCGCGAGGCACTGTCTGAGTTTGACCGAGACCAGCAGAGGAGGGTTCGTCTGGCACCAGCAAACAAACCGCTTGTCAGCAACACCACCAATTCCGAGTTTAAAGTAATCAGCTCTAATCTCTCTCCTATATACACACACACGCACGCACGCACGCACGCACGCACGCACGCACGCACGCACGCACGCACGCACGCACGCACGCACGCACGCACGCACACACACACACACACACACACACACACACACACACACACACACACACACACACACACACACACACACACACACACACACACACACACACACACACACACACACACACACACACACACACACACACACATTTAATAATCCATGCTGAGATCCTGTGGCATTTATCACTCTCTGTCTCAGTCTAAATGAGGCCGGCTGCATGACCTGAAGAGCTCTCCAATCATAGATTCAAACCAATTAAGTATTTGAGATTCACAGCCATTGTCTCTTGTTGTGTAGGAGCTGACAGGAAAGCTCAACAACACAAGCAATTACTGTTAGCCACTTAGGTTAATGGAATGATAACTTTACATTGATACCATGCGAGAAAATATTATCCTCTTATAATCAAAGGTCTATAGTCTGGGATAGGGCCATTGGTAGGAGCCGGAAGCTTGAATACCTTCTCTGTCTCAACCATAGTGTCTGTCTGTCTGCCATTTTGTCTACCCCCTTCAGCCTCGGAGACTGAGCCCCCCTCTGACGGCCATCTCCAAAGAGCCAGACCCCTACGAGGCCCTGGACCCCTGGAAGCCCAAAGTGTCTCCTTACTTCATGGAGGACAGCAGTCCACACAAGTACTTCATCTCAGGTAGGTACAGTATGCTAGAGGTACCATTTAAAAAAAACTCATACACAAGATGGCCAAAAGTATGTTGACAATCTCCATAGACAAACAGTGGCAGTAGGACTTGGCACCGTCATAGGATGACACCTTTCTAAGTCAGTACGTCAAATTTCTGCCCTGCTAGAGCTGTCCCGGTCAACTGTAAGTGCTGTTATTGTAAAGTGGAGATGTCTAGGAGCAACAACAGCTCAGCCGCGAAGTGGTAGGCCACACAAGCTCACAGAAATGGGACCGCCGAGTGCTGAAGCTTGTAGCACATAAAAATTGTCTGTCCTCAGTTGCAACACTCGCTACTGAGTTCCAAACTGCCTCTGAAAGCAACGTCAGCACAATAACTGTTCGTCGGGAGCGTCAAGAAATGGATTTCCATGGCAGAGCAGCCGCACACAAGCCTAAGATCACTATACGTAATGACAAGTGTCAGCTGGAGTGGTGTAAAGCTCGCAACCATTGGATTCTGGAGCAGTGGAAATGCATTCTCTGGAGTGATGAATCACGTTTCACCATCTGACAGTCCGAATGACGAATCGGAGTTTGGCGGATGCCAGGAGAACGCCAATGCATAGTGCCAACTGTCAAGTTTGGTGGAGGAGGAATAATGGTCTGGGGCTGTTTTTCATGGTTCGGGCTAGGCCTCTTAGTTCCAGTGAAGGGACATTCCAGTGAAGGGACATCATAATGCTACATTCTATACAAATCTGTGCTTACAACATTGTGGCAAGAGTTTGGTGAAGACTCTTTCCTGTTTCAGCATGACAATGCCCCTGTGCACGAAGCAAGGTCTATACAGAAATGTTTTTTTGAGATTATGTGGAATAACTTGACTAGCCTGCACAGAGCCCTGACCTCAACCCCATTGAACACCTTTGGGATGAATTGGAACGCCGACTGCGAGCCAGGCCTCATCTCCTAACATCAGTGCCCGACCTCACTAATGCTCTTGTGGCTGAATGGAAGCCCCCCGCAGCAATGTTCCAACATCTAGTGGAAAGCCTTCCCAGAAGAGAGGAGGCTGTTATAGCAGCAAAGGGGGGACCAACTCCATATTAATGCTCATGATTTTGGAATGAGATCTTTGACCAGCAGGTGTCCACTTACTTTTGCGTGTATGAGTGTATGCAACACAATCAACTGTATATGAGTCTCTGTATTGACTAGATCTTCCATTGAGGCATGTATTTAGGTTTCACAGGGTATGTGCCCAAATCTCGCTTCCTGATTGGCACGGGCTACCCCATCACCACCAACAAGGCCCTGGTCCAGTTTGGAAAGGAAATGAGGAGTGACCCCACCTCCCTGCGCCTCCCTGGGGAGGAATCAGGAGTCCTACCCCCCATCCCCACAGTCTACCCATCCCACCGGGGCCTGCTGCCCTCCTACACCGGCCATGTTCCAGGTGGACCTAAACTTATTCAAAACACTATAGTACCAAGAGTCACACACACACAGTTCTGAAATCTCCATATTTTGTTTTAAAATGGATCATGTCATCACATGGTAGATCATGTGATACTGTAACATTATTGCTTAACTATAATATTATTTTGATCTGCCCACAGGACACAAGTTCAGGTACGGCCAAACCTTTGGGCAGCTTACCCACAATGCCCTTGGGGCTAAGCGGCACTCAGAAGATAGAGGCCAGAGCTCAGTAACGGAGGTACAATCTACAAGACAATCACATGACTTGATAAATGACTAGGGTAGAGAACACATCATGGAGTTGTTTTGAGTGATGAATCCAAGGACATTGAAATAAATGTATATGTCTGTGGAACAGCAACACCTTGGTCTGTGGACTCTGTACATCCCAGAGTGAATCGTAATAATGATATATGACCAGAACATGTACACACTGTGAATATGGGCAGTGGAACACTGTTTGTCCTGTATTTAGCGATATACACTGCAGTTCAAAAGTTTGGGGTCACTTTGGAAAGAAAATCACATTTTTGGTCCATTAAAATAACATTAAATTGATCAGAAATACAGTATAGACATTGTTAATGTTGTAAATGACTATTGTAGCTGGAAATGTCAGATTTTTCTATGGAATATCTATGTGTTCCAATGGCATGTTGTGTTAGCTAATGTGCTTTTCTTTTCTTTAAAAAAAATTCTACGTGATCTACGTTAAATCTGCTGTACAAGTGGATGTGAAACATAAGAGAAATCAATACCTTTTTATTCAGAATGGTTGATTGTCACTGGGAACTTACACTCAGAGAGGGTGCATTCTGTGTAACCTTTATTTAACTAGGCAAGTCAGTTAAGAACAAATTCTTATTTACAATGACGGCCTACCGGGGGAACAGTGGGTTAACTGCCTTGTTCAGGGGCAGAATGACAGATTTTTACCTAGTCAGCTCGGGGATTCAAACCAGGAACCTTTCGATTCCCAACGCTCTAACCACTAGGCTACCTGCCACCCCAGCGTAGACCATTCTTCTAAGGTTTTAGGGGAAGGACAGTTAGGTTGGGGAGCAAATATGATAAACTCACTTTCACATTTATTGCAAAGACTATAATAACCAAGTCATTCCTGTCACGTAAATCCAGACTTTGCCTTTCTCTTTAGCTTAGTAGTACTGGCCTATCAAAATGGTGTACACCTGAAACACAACATGTTAGCTTTATATTGTGCAAACAACACACTCCATTTGGAACCTAACAGTTCCACAAATCTAGACTTTTCTTCCCTAAATATTTACAAAACTCATTAAAAAAAAAACTGTATAATAAGATATTGTTGTAGGTAGTACAGTACAACCACACACAGTAGTAGGCCTAAATTAGCACCTAATGACTCCTTGAACATTTGTTTTAACCCATGCTAGAGTCAGACCTCCATGTTTGTCTAGTTGAATGTGAAGGCAACCCCCTTTTGGAAGATAAGCCACTGCACAAGGCTGCTGGCTGGAATAATATGTGGCACTAGTAAACATGGCTAGTAAAGATTGCCTTTCTGCATTCTTTGTTGTCATTCCATTCGCACATAGGATAGTCACACGGGGTAGAGGTTGGAAAGTAGAGGATCAGATTGACAGTATTAGGAGAATAGGATGCTACTGTATGGTATGCATGCAGCTCCATGACATACTTATTGGTTTCTTCTGCAGAGTCTGGGATGTTGTACTTTCAGATCAAGGCAAGACCCTAACATGGGAGGAGCCTCTCTGACCACACAGTTTGATTGACAGGTTCACAGGGAGAATATATTGCATAAATCCCAATTCATGACAGATGAAAAGAAGCACTTGTAAATCTAATAATACATGGGGGGGGGGGGGGGGGAGTTGTTATTGCCTAATAATAACATAGCAAAAAGTATCACCCATGCTCCGATAGTTGTATCAACTGGTCTACTGTGCTTTTCTGACCAGTGTGAGTATGTTCTAGCTGAGGTGTCTGTGTGTAACACTGTGCACTATAACACTGACTCAGGATCATGCGGTTGACATTTTTGGTGGTGTATCTTTTCTTCTCCTCCCTATCCCTCTCTACTCATCAGAGGGTTGGGTGAGTGTGGTCATAGGGGCACAATGTCTATGTCTGGTGTTTCTGGTCAGGCTGTGGAGCTGGGAGTTTCCCTGACCACACTGTATGAGCCAATAGGCCCAGCTGAGACCTGTCCAACTGCAGCCACTGTGAAGGTCTCCTTTAAGACAAGAGAAATGCAGTTATTAAGGAGGAATTGTAATAACACCATAGGAACAGGTTAGCCAGAGTTAAGTAATTCTGACCTTTTCTGGGCCTGTGTCCCATTGAGATTTTGAGGTGCCCTCTGTGTCCTGGTGGGGGGATTCCCTCCTGATCCAAACAGCTTGGCCCAGCGTAGCCCACCCTGGGAGAGGCTCTCATCCTGGGGGTCTGCCGGCATCCTGGGGGTCTCCGGCCCAGTTCCTTCCCTCCTGCCCTCCTGTGAACTCTCACCTTCTCTCCGCCCCTCCATCCCCTGCTGAGGCTCAGTGTGGATGACATCCATGTAAATCTGTCCATATTCCACCCCCCCCTCTGTGTGGGCAGGCCGTCTCTGCCACCACCCTGGACTGGTGACTGACCACAGACTTCTGCTAGACTTGCCTAAATGCCTCACCCACTTCTCATGACCCATGACCTTTGACCCCTGGGTGGACCCCTGAAGATGCTGTACCAGCTGGTGTGGGTCACCTGGTGGCCTGCTATTATCTCTGGGACCATCCATAGAACCATATGTCCCCTGTCTGTCTCCTCTCAGTAGGGGCCAACTGGTCATGAGAAAGGTGGAGCATGGTGGAGCTTGTTCCTCGGAGCAGAGCTGTCTGTTTTGCAGCAGGCGGGGCTCCAGCAGCAGGTTGAGGTCAAAGGGTAACATGGAAAGAGGCTGCAGCAGGAGAAGGAGCTCCTGGAACAGAGGCTGACACTGCCCCTGCGACATGGCGAGGAAACCCCATGGATGGTAGTGATCTGTCACCATGTCTGGGGAGAGGAGAGTTGGGAAGAGTATGAGAGAGGTATGTTCCAATAACCTTATGTTTTCTAATTTGGAGAAATTTAAAATCTAAACGCATACCTTTTTGGTTGTAGAGGTGATTTAGCCAGAATTCCAAGGCTCTCAAGCTAAAAGAGAGAATATAAGTCCTTCATTTTACAATCATAACATTTAATAAATCACCATTAGAACACAATTTGATACACTAAAAAAGAGTGAGACTTGAAGGGACTCACTTGAGCAGGCCCATGATGAAGGCTCGTAGTCTCATACAGTGGCTGGTCAGCAGGGAGCACTGCCTCACCTTGGACAATAGGCTGTGTAGCACCTGGGTGGTAGGGCCTTAGATAGGAACAGAGACCATTGAACTACAACCCCCATTAGCAAATGCAGCACTGTAGTCATACACTCATCAGCATCAAACCTACCACAACCACCCACATCATCATCATTACCATCATCACCACATTGTGTCTCTGACCTGTCTGAGTGGAGGCCTCCACCACATTCCAGGCGTGGTTGTGTCGATGACCGATGATCAGGTCAAGTTTGTGGTCCCTAAGGCCATCCTGCAGAATGTTCTGGATGGTGGGACACAGATGCTCCAGGACTATACCACCAATGGTGGGACTCCTCGAGCTGTTCCCTAGCCGGATCTGGAGAGAAGTGGGACATTATCATATGATCATGATCAATAATTACACTTTAATTAAAAATAACATACATTTATGGGAGTTGATTCACCCTATTCAGGGTTACTGTCAGTTTTTGTGAATTGGTTATTCTAGTTCCCTTCAGATTGCTTTTAGCTTTTAGCTTTGCTGCACTCTACCTTTTCCACAGGATCTCGACTGGTGCCAAAATGAGCCATGATCAAATCCACTGCCAAGCTCACAGATTTCAGCAGACCTGGAGAAACATGGAAAGAAGCAATCAGGAGTTAGCTCATTTAATATTCTGTGCCATGCAGGGGGGGTTATCAAAATGCCTGAGGGACTGACATAAAGCAGATTTGATTCATTAACCAGAAACATCAGACACTGAATAAAAAGGGTGTATATACAGAACCACATGGGAACATCCATGATTCATCTCCCTTCCATCTTGCTCTGGCTCTTCTCTAAAATGTCAGGTTACATTCTTAATGCGTATTGAATCTGCCTTACAATGCTCTCCCCTGCCAAACAGTCAGTACACCACTGTTCACGCTTTGCTTTCACAAGACAATGTGCATACAAGCACGGGATTGACATTTACATTGTTTGGTTCTAATCATGTGTGTGTCTGTATTGTGACACCAAAATAACATACATCTGTGAATCATATATCCAGCGTATCAACAACACTGCACCCACTGCAACAAACAGAAACTGGAGCTTGCACACTCACATAAACACACACTAAATGTCTCAGCCAATCCAATGCAGGGAGAGAAAAATAGGTCATGTTTTAAAGAAACCCCCTTCAGGGTATTGAAGGCACTGCTGCAGAAAGCTCTGCTGCTGTTCTCTTTAGAACCCAGCAGCAGCACAGAGTAACAGACAGTGTAGGATTCCAGTTTCCCATAATGACTGTTCAGTAATAATCCAATGACTCTCCATCTTGACATAACACTAGATTACTGACACTGTCTACCCATCACACACATCCTCTGATTTATACATTGACATCACACACAGCCAACATTACATCACACAATCCACATTATATGCTCTCAGCTCAAAACACACATAACCCCATTAACTTAACTCCGTTTTGTTCTACGACCCCCACAAGTTTCTTGGGACTTGTCTGAAGTCGGTAACAGCCGACCCGCCAACTTCTGTCTGTAGCGTCCGTACAGTTTTGGCTACACACTAACTATGAGCGCTTTGTGTAAAGTTGAGAAGTACTGTATATATGGAGACTGTTTAGTAACAGGGTTCAAAACAGTGGTGGATAAAGTATCAAAATGTCATTCTGTAGTAAAAGTAAAGATACCTTATAGAAAGTTACTCAAGTAAAAGTAAACGTTACCCAGTAAAATACTACTTGAGTAAATGTATAAATGTATTTGGTTCCAAATATACTTAAGTATCAAAAGTAAATGTAATTGCTCAATTACTTAAGTATCAAAAGTCAAAGTAGAAGTATAAATCATTTCAAATTCCGCAAAGCAGACAGCACCATTTTCTTGTTTTTACAAGGTACAAATAGCCAGGTGCACACATCAACACTCAGACATAAATGACAAAAGATGCATTTGTGTTGAGTGAGTCCGCCAGATCAGAGGCAGAAGGGATTACCATGTGTTGTCTTGATGAGTGCGTCAATTACACAATTTTCCTGTCCTGCTAAGCATTCAAAATGTAATGAGTACTTTTGGGTGTTAGGTAAAATGTATAGAGTAAAAAATATATTATTTTCTTTAGGAATGTAATGAAGTAAAAATAAAAGTTGTCGAAAATATAAATAGTAAAGTACAGATACCCCCCAAAAAGATTTAAGTAGTACTTTACACCACTGGTTAAAAAAAAAATATATTTGTTTCCTGATCTTTCTTATCTCTCAGATATAGGATAGAGACTTCCATTTAATTAGTTTTTTGGACTATCTGTTGTTCCATGTAGTGAATATGTTATTCAAAGCGTTTGTATGGGCTAATAGTAAGGCCAAATAAACATTTTCATAATTTTTGTTTTACATATACAGTACCAGTCAAATGTTTGGACACACCTACTCATTCAAGGGTTTTTCTTTATATTTACTATTTTCTATATTTTAGAATAATAATGAAGGCATCAAAACTATGAAATAACACATATGGAATCATGTAGTAACCAACAAAAGTGTTAAACAAATTAAAATATATTTTATATTTGAGATTCTTCAAAGTGGCCACCCTTTGCCTTTTTGGCAAAAGAAAAAGAGTATCTCATGATAAGCTATAGACCACACTATCTGCCAAGAGAGTTTTCATCTATATTTCTCATAGCTGTCTATTTACCACCACAAATCGATGATGACACTAAGACCACAACGAGCTGTATAAAGCCTTAGGCAAACAAGAAAATGCTCATCCAGAGGCAGCGCTCCTAGTGGCCGGGGACTTTAATGCAGTGAAACTTAAATCCGTTGTACCTACTTTTTAACAGCATGTTACTTGTGCAACAAGAGGAAAAAAACTCTAGAGAGACACATACAAAGTTCTCCCTTGCCCTCCATTTGGCAAATCTGACCATATTTCTATCCTCCTGATTCCTGTTTACAAACAAAAGCAGGAAGTACCAGTGACTCACTTAATACGGACGTGGTCAGATGACGCAGATGCTAAGCTCAGGGCTCTTTTAATAGCACAGACTGGAATATGTTCCAGGACTCATCCATTGGCATTGAGGAGTATACCACATCAGTCAATGGCTTCATCAATAAGTGCATCGATTACATTGTCCTCACAGTGAACGTATGTACATCCCCTAGCCAGAAGCCATGGATTACAGGCAACATCCTCACTGAGCTAAAGGCTAGAGCTGCCGCTTTCAAGGAGCGGGACTCTAACCCGGACGCTTATAAGAAATCCCGCTATGCCATCATAAGAACCATCAAACAGACAAAGTGTAAATATCGGACTAATATTAAATCCTACTATATTGGCTCTGACGCACGTCGGATGTGGCAGGGCTTGCAAACTATTACCGACTATAAAGGGAAGCCCGGCCGCGAGCTGCCCAGTGACACAAGCCTACCAGACGAGCTAAACAACTTCGATGCGTGCTTCGAGGCAAGCAACACTGAAGCATGCATAAGAGCAGCAGCTGTTCTGGATGACTGTGTGATCACGCTCACCGTAGCCGATGTGAGCAAGACCTTTAAACAGGTCAACATTCACAAGGCTGCAGGGCCAGATGGATTACCAGCATGTGTACTCCGAGCATGCGCTGACCAACTGGCAAGTGTCTTCACTGACATTTTCAACCTGTCCCTGGCCGAGTCTGTAATACCAACATGTTTCAAGCAGACCACCATAGTCCCTGTGCCCATGAACACTAAGGTAACCTGCCTAAATGACTACCAACCCGTAGCACTCACGTCTCCAGCTATGAAGTGGCTCTCATCAACACCATCATCCCAGAAACCCTAGACCCACTCCCATTTGCATACCGCCCCAACAGATCCACAGATGATGCAATCTCTATTGCACTACACACTGCCCTTTGTCACCTGGACAAAAGGAACACCTACGTGAGAATGCTGTTCATTGACTACAGCTCTATGTTCAACACCATAGTGCCATCAAAGCTCATCACTAAGCTAAGGATCCTGGGACGAAACATCTACCTCTGCAACTGGATCCTAGACTTCCTGATGGGCCGTCCCCAGGTGGTAAGGGTAGGCAACAACACATCTGCCACGCTGATCCTCAACACGGGGGCCCCTCAGGGGTGCGTGCTTAGTACCCTCCCGGTTCACCCATGACTGCGTGGCCAAGCACGACTCCAACACCATCATTAAGTTTGCTGACGACACAACAGTGGTATGCCTGATCACCGACAACGATGAGACAGCCTATAGGGAGGAGGTCAGAGACCTGGAAGTGTGGTGCCAGGACAACAACCTCTCCCTCAACGTGATCAAGACAAAGGAGATGATTGTGGACTTCTCATCGATGGGGCTGTAGTGGAGCAGATTGAGAACTTCAAGTTCCTTGGTGTCCACATTACCAACAAACTAGCATGGTCCAAACACACCAAGACAGTCGTTAAGAGGGCACAGCAATGCCTATTCTCCCTCAGGAAACTGAAAAGATTTGGCATGGGTCCTCAGATCCTCAAAAAGTTCTACAGAGGGCACCATCTAGAGCATCCTGATTGCTTGTTTCACTGCCTGGTAAGGTAACTGCTCGGCCTACGACCACAAGGAGCTACAGAGGGTAGTGTGTACGGCCCAGTACATCACTGGTGTCAAGCTTCCTGCCATCCAGGACCTCTATACCAGGCGGTGTAAAGAAGGCTGTTTATTATCTATGCATACTCACTTTACCCCTACTGTACCTACATGTACATATTACCCCGACTAATCTGTACATTGACTCGGTACCGGTACCCCCTGTTGTTGTTATTTTATTGTTGTTCTTTTATTTTTTTATTTTATTTAGTAAATATTTTTCTTAAAACTGCATTGTTGGTTATGCATTGTTGGTAAGTAACCATTTCACTGTTTCACCTGTTTTATTCGGTGCATTTGACAAATACAATTTGATTTGACTTGAAAATAATATGAAATGCTCTGAGACCAGGTTGATCCATGCTCTATCACCTATACACAGATCAGGCCCCTCCCTCTTCCTCACCTCTCCTCTGCAGGTGGCTGATGGACAGAGACTCGTAGGAGGCTTCGGGTGACAGGCAGAACTCCACAGGTGGCCTACTGTCACTCAGGCTGAAGGAGTCACAGTGCTGTTGTTGATGCTGCTTTACACTGGGCCCTGCAGACACCAGGGGCTGCAGAAGGGCGCTCAGAGAGGACAGAGGGGCCACTGACGAGAGAGCAGCTGTCAGGCTACGATGAGAGGCTGCAGACCCAGTCGTAGGGACTGAGGATAGTGGGATTGTCTTATGGGGCAGTAAGGGTGGGTCTGGAGAGAAGGACACCAGCAGGTCTGGATGATGGATGTGACTGTCAGAGGGTGACATGGTTGCTACATGGGAGATGGGGCAGTGAGGGCTGTGGGTCAGGAGGACTGGGTTGAGGCTCTTCTGCTCTGGGGACAGGCGAATGAGATCTTGGCAGATCTGAGCCATGCCTTGGCTCCGTTTGATTGAATCTTTACAATGAGACTGGTTTGGGCTACTGTGGGCCTGAGCTGGGCTGGGGTAGATTTGGTCTAGGTCTTCATAGAGCTGGTCCTGGCATGAATAAGCCTGGGTTAGTTTGGTGCTTGTTTGTGATTGTTTTGGACTGGTCGAAGTGAGACCAAGGTTAGTGTGGGGCCTGTATGGACTGGAGTGTGTCCAGTTGAGTCTGGACTGGAAGCGTTCTGGACTGGGGGTGCAGGTGGAGCAGGTATCAGAACTGGAGGGGCCTTCCAGGAGGATGGCTCCATAGCTGCCTAGCGGTGAGGGATGCAGGTGGGTCAGGAGTCTGTTGCCTTTGCCTATGCACTTGGACCCTGGCTGGGAGCTGAAGCTGGGCTTGGTGTTCTTGTGGCTGATGTACTGGTCCAGCAGGGAGCCCAGGGGCTGGCTCTGAGGTTTACCCGCTGGGGGAAGCAGGACGAAGGGCTGGATGGGCAGGGAGGTGGGCCTCTGAGCCTTACTGTAGCGAACCACAGGAGTGGCCCATGAACATGCCCCTGACAGGGAGAGAGGGAGAGGGGATGAAAAGTTTTAAAGATAAGGAAAAAACAAGGGTAGATCAGCTGAATCGTAATTACACATGTACCAACTGGCTTGTTTTCTTACCCTCCTCCTCCGTCTCATGGTTCGGTGACACAGAAGGGTGGTTGGACACAGTGATACTGCCTTGGTTGGGACTCAGGAGTAGGGGGGAGTGGCTGCTACTCTGGCCCAGGGAAACTGCCTCTTGAATGGGACACAGATCCTGGGAGGTGTGGGAGTGGCTGGAGCTCTGGCAGCTGTCTGTATGTCTCTTACAGTAGGCAATCTCAGCAAAGGATGTGACATGCTGGGAGTCCCAGCTCAAACAGCGAGGATGGTGCAATGGGGTAGCTCTCCTCCCTTCTTTGTCTAAGCCTTCTTCCTGCTGGCCATGGAAAAACAGATAAAACTTTGATTAGTTGACAGGAAAGTCAACTGCTATGAAAGTCATTCTGCTCATCATACATCTTACAAATTAGTCAAAACCTAAAGAAGAAATTCAAAAGTTGTGCATTTTTTAAAACATACTGTAAGTCATTGTGGTATGCCAACCTGTTTCTCCTCCTGGCTCTGCTCTCCCCGGGCCTTACTGAAGAGGAAGTAGTGGCCCTCTGAGGTGACGCTGGTGGTGCTGGACCAGGCTGGGCTGGGCGAGGCTGATTGGGATGACAGGTCACAGGTCACCAGCTTGTAGTACTTCTGAGTGGTCCCTGTGGGCAGCAGCCTGGCCTGGCTCTGGAGACAGGAAGTGAGGTCAGAGACCTCCAGAGAGGACAGGAGGCCGTGGGCGTCGGGAAGGTAGACATTACAGTTGGAGTCCAGTGCCTGTGGTGACCAGCAGGGGACAGAAGGCCCCCCGTCAAGAGGAAAGGAGGTTGTTCTGCCCTCCTGACTGGGGCCAGCAGCTTGAGGACTCTGGGGCTCCTGGGGGAAAGGTTGCAGGTTTAGGACGACAGTGCCTTCTGCTGGCTGGGATGACTGCATTGCAGGAATGCTGAGGTCGTTTGGGGTGGCAGGGTTGTTGCTCTTGTTGTAGATCGCACTAAAGTTGACGAGAACCCCATCTGAGCTGTTGCAGGAGGAGTCTGTGACGTACTCTAGAACCCCATCAGAGAAAGACTCAGGGAAACATTTTGTTTGGCCATAGCTGAAGCAGTAGCTCTCATCACCACATTTTAGCATATTATCTTCAACATCCTCCAGTCTCTCCTGCTCCCCACAGTCCTTCAACACAGTTTTACCCCTGTTGTCATGGTTCTGACTGGCTGATTGGCTAGAAGGTTTGGAGGTCTGCCTCCCAGCATTACTCAGGGCCCAGTTAGAGTTTCCATGCAACTGCAGCACAAAAGAGGAGTCCTCATGGTATCTGTGCAGGTTATCTCCATCACTATCTTCATCCTCCTCATCTTCATCCACCCCTTCATTAGGGAGAAAGGAGTTGTGTAGCCGTAAAGTACCTCCAACTACAGGGTGTTGTTTATGTCTTTGAGAGATTGTCATCTGTGACGCCTCCTCTGATGATGATCCAGAGTCACACTTCCCACTGCTGTCACTGCCCCCCTCCCCGTCCCCCTCGACCCAGTCCTCGTTGAGGCTCCAGTAGCTGGAGGAGATATGTCTAAGACGGTTGTGGAAGGGCTCTCTCTGGAGGTTTCCTTGCTCGGGGAGGGAGGCAGCGCGGGTCAGACCCACGGAGCTGGAGCACAGTCGACCAGGCCGCTTGGAAGAGCCGCTGCACAGAGCCGCCTGCACAGGAAGCTGCCAGGGGGGGAGCTGCACCAGGGGGAAGTGACACGCAATCAGGGTGTCCCCTGATAGGCTGGCTGTCCTGATCATTATCTCAGCTCAGCAGTTGATGTTATTACTGAAAGAGTCTCCATGCTCTGAAGGAAACATCTGAAACAGGAGGAAAGGAGAGCATTAAATGGGTTATGATGATACTAGAACAGATAAGCAGCCCAATGCTACTATGAAGCCTCATCCTAATTCTGGAGTCTATAGTCAGACTCAGAATACTAATGCCTCCTCTGCCCCAAGCCATCAGCATGGCCAGCGCCAGAGCTGCATGATTCACTCAGTCAGCCGTGGCGTGCTCCCTTCCTTCCCACCTAGCAAAAGTCACCCATAGCTACTCATAGTGGTGACCCGTCATTCAGGCCAGATGGGGCGGGGGCCCACATTTTTAGGCCAATTATTTGGGGGGGAGGTTGCCTGGTTTTCATGTTATTTTGCCATTAATATGTGTCACACATCAGTTTGAAAACAAAAAAAACAGGCAAAAAAAAAAATATATATATTATATTGAGTTAATAAAGCCTCCATTTCTTGAGTAAAGCAGGTCCAAAATACAGGTGTTTCAGCCTAGATCCGTTCTCTCTGGTGGTGGTGGTGGTGGTGGTGGTGGTGGTGGTGGTGGTGGTGGTGGTGGGGCAGCCAGCGGAAAATACGGAGCGTAGGGGTTGGTAATGTTCTCTAGTTGCGCCGTGAGTGGCTCAGTGTTCTGTCACTCTGTCGCTCGAAAATGCAAGCTCCTTTGGTGCTGCCATAGAGGTACATTAGAATTGTATTTATTTAACTAGGCAAATCAGTTAAGAACAAATTATTATTTACAATGATGGCCTACCAGAAGGCAAAAGGCCTCCTGCGGTGACGGGGGCTGGGATTAAATATAAAATATAGGACAAAACATGTCACGACAAGAGAGACACCATAACACTACATAAAGAGAAACCTAATACAACAACATAGCATGGCAGCAACACATGAAAACACAGTATGGTAGCAACACAACATGACCACAACTTGGTAGCAGCACAAAACATGGTACAAACATTATTGGGCACAGACAACAGCACAAAGGGCAAGAAGGTAGAGACAACAACACATCACGTGAAGCAGCCACAACTGTCAGTAAGAGTGTCCATGATTGAGTCTTTGAATAAAGAGATAAAACGGTCCAGTATGAGTGTTGTTTTCGCAGCTCATTCCAGTCACTAGCTGCAGCAAACTGAAAAGAGGAGCAACCCAGGGATGTGTGTGCTTTGGGGACCTTTAACAGAATATGACTGGCAGAACGGGTGTTGTATGTGGAGGATGGGGGCTACAGTAGGTATCTCATATAGGGGGAGTGAGGCCTAAGAGGGTTTTATAAATAAGCATCAACCAGTGGGTCTTTGCAACGTGTACACAGAGATGACCAGTTTACAGAGTATAGAATGCAATGATGTGTCCTATAAGGAGCATTGGTGGCAAATCTGATGATAAAGAATATCTAGCCGCTCGAGAGCACCCTTACCTGCCGATCTATAAATTACATCTCCCTAATCTAGCATGGGTAGGATGGTCATCTGAATCAGGGTTAATTTGGCAGCTGGGGTGAAAGATGAGCGATTACAATAGAGGAAACCAAGTCTAGATTAACCTTAGCCTGCAGCTTTGATATGTGCTGTGAGAAGGACAGTGTACTGTCAAGCCATATTCCCAAGTACTTGTATGAGGTGACTACCTCAAGCTCTAAACCCTCAGAGGTAGTAATCACACCTGTGGGGAGAGGGGCATTCTTCTTACCAAACCACATGACCTTTGTTTTGGAGGTGGTCAGAACAAGGTTAAGGGCAGAGAAAGATCATTGGAAACTAAGAAAGCGTTTTTGTAGAACGTTCAACACAAAATACAGGGAGGGGCCAGCTGAGTATAAGTATTTAAATGAATGAGAGAGCTTCCTACTGCTTGAGCTATGTTGTTGATGTAAATTGAGAAGAGTGTGGGGCCTAGGATCGAGCCTTGGAGTACTCCCTTGGTGACAGGCAGTGGCTGAGACAGCAGATGTTCTGACTTTATACACTGCACTCTTTGAGCGAGGTAGTTAGCAAACCAGGCCAAAGACCCCTCAGAGACACCAATACTCCTGCCAGGATGTGCGTTACTGGTAAGAAGTCAGGTGCAGGAGAGTGGAGAGTTGTGATCAGGCGCACACTTTAATTGGCAGAAGTAACAACAAGTAACAACCTCCAGCCAAATGGCAAAAGTGCAAAGCGTGACAACAGTCACAATAATGCATAAGTTAAACAATTAAACACACTTGGGTACAACACGGTACCCGGGGAAAACCAGCCTGGTGCGTAACATGAAACATGTAACAAAAACAATTCCACACAAAGACATGGGGGAGGGGGGTGTGATTAGGGAATGTAAACCAGGTGTGCGGGGAAACAAGACAAAACAAATGGAACAATGAACAGTGGAGCGGCGATGGCTAGAAGACCGGTGACGTCGACCGCCGCCCGAACAAGGAGAGGGGGCGACTTCGGCGGAAGTCGTGACAACTCCTTAGCCGGCCCACAAGAATGGAATGGTCTACCATATCAAAAGCTTTGGCCAAGTCAATAAAAATAGAAGCACAACATTTCTTAGAATCAAGGACAATGGTGACATCATTTAGAACCTTTAACGTTGCAGTGACACATCCATAACCTGAGCGGAAACCAGATTGAATACCCGAGAGAATACTATAGACATCAAGAAAGCCAGTCAGTTGATTATTGACAAGTTTTTCCAACACTTTTGGGTAAACAGGACAAAATAGATATTACAGTATATAACAGTTAGGATCAACTTTATCTCCCCTTTAAATAAAGGATGCACCGTGGCTGCCTCCCCAGAGAGGAGAGACACCTCTTAGAACTACCCCTCCCGGATCCGGGAGAATTGTCATCAACTACACTAATTAGCATAGCGCAACGGTCAAAAAATATTACTAGAAAATATTCCTATTCATGAAATCACAAGTGAAATATAGTGAAACACAGCTTAGCCTTTTGTTAATCACCCTGTCATCTCAGATTTTGAAATGATGCTTTACAGCCAAAGCAAGACAAGCGTTTGTGTAAGTTTATCAATAGCCTAGCATAGTATTATGTCCAGCTAGCAGCAGGAAGCTTGGCACGAAAATCAGAAAAGCAATCAAATTAAATAGTTTACCTTTGATGAGCTTCGGATGTTTTCACTCACGAGACTCCCAGTTAGACAGCAAATGTTCCTTTTGTTCCATAAAGATGATTTTTATAGCCGTAATACCTCCGTTTCTTGTCCACGTTTTGTTGAGAAATCCACCGGAAATTGCGGTCACGACAAGGCCGAAAATAACTCCAAATTAGATCCATAATATCGACAGAAACATGGCAAACGTTTTTTATAATCAATCCTCAAGGTGTTTTTCAAATATCTATTCGATAATATATCAACCGGGACAATTGGCTTTTCAGTTGGAGCGAGAGGAACAATGGCCGCCTTTGTCTATTACGCACAAATCACTCTGAGAGCCACCACCTGACCACTGACGCAATGTTGTCGTTCACGCTCATTTTTCAAAATAAAAGCCTGAAACTATGTCTAGTGGCTGTAGACACATTAGGGAAGCCATAGAAAAAGGAATCTGGTTGATATCCCTTTCAATGGGCAATAGGGATGCATAGAAACACAGGGGTTTCAAAATAAGATTTTTCTCAGGCTTTCGCCTGCAATATCAGTTCTGTTATACTCACAGACAATATTCTTACAGTTTTGGAAACTTTAGAGTGTTTTCTATCCTAAGCTGTCAATTATATGCATATTCTAGCATCTGGTCCTGAGAAATCGGCTGTTTACTTTGGGAACGTTATTTTTCCCCAAAAATGAAAATAGTGCCCCCTAGTTTCAAGAGGTTAATTGAAAAGGTCAGAGATAGGCTTGGCGATGATAGGGGCAGCAACTTAAAGAAGGGTCAAGTTTAAGGAGCTGCTATAACACTTCGGACTCAGTGACTGCCTGCAGGGAGAAACTTTGTAGTGGGGCAGGGGAAAAAGAGGGAAGAGCATTGGGGATCGTCACATTAGAAGGGGTGGGAGATGAGGAAATGTTGGACAGGCAAGGAGGCATGGCAGAGTCAAATAGGATTCCTGACTTAATGAAGTGGTGATTAAAGAGCTCAGCTATGTGCTTCTTGTCAGTAATAACTACATCATCAACATTAAGGGACATGGGCAGCTGTGAGGAGGAGGGTTTATTCTCCAGGTCTTTAACCGTTTTCCAGAACTTCTTGGGGTTAGACCCACAGAGAGAACTGGCCTTCCGGATAGCCTGAGAGCACTTATTACTAATTTGCCTTAACGAGAGCCAATCAGCCTGAGTATGCGTGGGCTGAGCGATTTGCCAAATTGAATTCTTGAGGTGGAGTAACTCTGACAGATAACAGTCGAACCAGGGGCTGAACCTGTTTTTAATTCTCATTTTCTTTATGGTCGTGTATTTGTTAACGACACCACTGAAAATATAAAAAAAGAAGGTCTAAGCATCTTCGACAGATCAAGCTGATTCTGAAGTGCCTATCCAAGAAGGCTCAAGGTCATTGGCCACAGTTAAAAAATTATGTAAAATCATGTTATATCTACAGTAGCTTTTATTGGACTGATCATGTCAAAATCTTACTTTCAAAATCTTAGCTAGCAGTCATCATCATGAATCAAGTCGACAATCTACTGGTGAATCCTGGTCATATGAAGAGAAATAATGAAGAGAAATTATAGATAAAACGTACCGGTGCTCATTGGCCATTGGACATAAACAGTACACAAGTTGGAAATTGTCATTTCAACAATGAGTGGTTTGGAAGAAATCAGAGGCTAACTGCAATCACTAGCCTGCTATTCAGTGGAGTGGGTGTGTGGTCACAATTCTCGGTTTAAGGGTCTCTTTTCCAAGCTTAAAATGATAAACATTCAACATAAGCCATGCTGTCAATCCAGCATGATTTCTGCCACGCTCAAAACAACTGTTAACTCAGAACTGAGAAATCTTACTTCAGTGAGTTCAAGACAACTGGGAACTCAGGAAAAAAACAAGCCCCGACTGGGAAATTACATTTTGAACAGTCATCCAAATCGGGATCTCTGGCCTCTTTCTAGAGCTACAACCTGAAGATCACTGACGTCATCATGATTCTACCTTGTTTTTTTCCTGAGTTCCCTGTTGTCTTGAAAGCACCATAAATCCAGAGAATGCCAGACTTTGATGACAACATTTGCCCACGAAAGACCGCCACACCACCTTCCAGTTCAAGTGAGCACAA
Source organism: Oncorhynchus kisutch (assembly GCF_002021735.2). Classification (NCBI taxonomy): domain Eukaryota; kingdom Metazoa; phylum Chordata; class Actinopteri; order Salmoniformes; family Salmonidae; genus Oncorhynchus; species Oncorhynchus kisutch. Next base: position 14,720,982 of record NC_034196.2, read on the forward strand.
CAAGGTGAGTCCAAAAATGTATTGTATTGCTGCTGCATAAATTATGTAAAATGCCAGGGTGATATGTATACTGTAGCTAAGAAAGTAATACTAAGTGTATGTTGTGTAGTAAGCTGTAAGTAGCCCATGTGCCTCATCCTAATAATTTGGTATATTTTCCCCTCTTAATTTCGCCTACTGTTCTGACTTGGTGGTGCACATGTAGCCTATAACCGGTTTAGAGAAATGTAATCATTGAATATTGTAAGAGCTATCATTGTCTGCGTATATGCCCCCTTTATTTATCCTACGGTTCTGACTTGGTGTACAGGGAGAATACTGTAAGAACGGCCCATGTTCTGAATTCTGTCGCTGTACATTTCAAAAGTGCTGAACAAATATTTATATTAACTACATTCATCAATGTCTTAATCGAAATGACGGATTGCCCCTTGTCTGCTTATCGTCCCCTTATGCCATAGTTTGTACATCACAATTGTTTAAGCAAGTCAGACATATCAGTGTGTGTTAAAGGCAGTAAATTAATGAACTGTTTTGCTGTCAGACAAGGCTCTGCTGATAGCCAAGTGTAGTAGTGGCAAGGTGTTTGGACTGCTGTTGGGACTCTGCTGTTGGGACAGATTTATGTAGGCCCTAACAGTTTGTGGGCACTGTTTGTCACTGTTATATTGCAATTCATGTATTGTTTAGTGTTGTGTTGTGTAGTGGCTTTGCTGGCATGCATCCCCCAATTTTTTTTGTTAGTTTGCCCAACCAAGAGTTACATTCTAAAATCGCCACTGGCTACTTATAGTCTGTCTGACTCTGCACTGCAACTGGGGAAGCAATACTGCAGATAACCAACAAAGACGAGACAGCCTATAGAGAGGAGGTAAGTTAACTGGCCTTCTGGTGCCAGGACAACAATCTATCCCTCAACCTCAGCAAAACAAAGGAGTTGATTGTTGACTTAAGGAAGCAGAGAATGGAACACGCCCAGATCCACATCAATGGGACTGCAGTAGAGAGAATCAGCAGTTTTAAGTTTCTCAGTGTCCACATCACAGAGGACGTTACATGGACAAACATACTGTGTAAAACTTGAAACTTGATAGTCTGATAGAAAGACCGTGTTACACAACACAGCCATTCATGTACACCTCTTAAAGGCCCAGTGCAGTCGGAAACGTGATTTTCCTGTGTTTTATATACAAGTAACTGCTAAAATAAAGGAAACACCAACATAAAGTGTCTTAATAAGGTTTTGGGCCACCACGAGCGGCAAAAACAGCTTCAATGTGCCTTGGCATAGATTCTACAAGTGTCTGGAACTCTATTGGAGGTATGCAACAAATTGCATCACGGCTAACGCTATTGTTAAACACGGCTAACGCTATTGTTAATAATGACAAATAACACTGCCATAAATGTCATTAATGTAAATAAAGAAAGATAGTGTTTTATGTCACAAGATCTGTGAATACTCCATGCATTAAAACTGACAGTCCCCAAAATATGTATATGTTTACATTACTTATTTTTATTTATTTCCCACCATTTTCTAAGTCAGAAGCCAGCCATCCAGACCTTCCTAGGACCATGTAAATGTCCTCTGTCGATTGTCCACTTGTATTTGCCTCCCTCTGGTGTTCGGCTGCATCATTACATCCATTTATATCACTTCACCGTAATGTTACTTCAAAGCAATCTTTGAATTTGTCCCAAGAAGGCGGATTTAAATACATAACTTTCATAGCTCTATGATAAAGAATCCGACCTACACTTTTCCTTAAACTTAAAATAAGTAAAGAAGTAATTTTGTGTGGAAGTCAAAAATGTGTTTTACATCCGAGACAGACACATTGCATATACTAAGGATTCCCCCTAGTCTATAAGAGGGACGCACGCTAAATGGACCAAATGTTGATTTAGACGTTCACAAATGTAACACATTTTTGTCATAATATGTCATAATATGTTTGGTAAAGTAATAAAGAAGGTGAAATATTTTGGGTAGATATTCCTATATTATAACATATTATAAAGTATGAAAAGGCTTATTCAAGGCTTATTCAAGGCTTATTCAAGGCTTATTCAAGGCTTATTCATTCACAAATGTATTTTATCATATCATCTTGGTATAGATTTTATTGTACTTTTATGTGTACTGGATCATGTTTTTTTTTTTCTCAGACATAAATGAACAATTCCTGGTGAAAGCCAAAGGTCATAGCTTTCTAGGGAAGGGACACTACTAGATTAACGAAATATTACCCTCTTGTTAGATTGATGACTAAAGCCATAGCAAAATAGTGCAAAACGTCTGTCAGCTCAACTTTAAATCATGAATTATGGAACTAGGGTGAACTCTTGAACTAGGGTGTAAAATATGTTTTGATTCAACTCATGTTTTATACTGAATGTATGCTATTCTGCATGTGTTCATTTGTTAAAAATTGCCTTGCCTGAGAGGGTAGGCTACCAACAGTGGTGTAAGCCTAGTGGAGGGTATACGCAAGTAAACACCGTTTACCCACCTTTTTCAGATTTTTGGGGGAAAGTAGGCATGACTTTTTTCACCACGACCGGAAATTAGAGTTTACCCACATTTTTTTACCACTAAACACTGGCTACCTACTGGTAGGCCTATTTGAAGTTCATGTTAATACACATTGTAGCCTAGTCTAGTAAATTGACCGTATTCGGATGACCATCCCGTTTTCCCGGGACAGTTTCACACCATTTCAGGTGTCCCAACTTTTCAGGCTACAAATTTTTTTATTTTGTCAGCAAGACGTTTCAATTAATGTAGGCCTAATCAATGGCAGTCACTAAAAGTTATTAGGCATACTTTCAGGTGTTTTGTAACGATGTATATTTCAATTTATCAAATGGCGTGAGTATACATGAAGTTTGGATGCTTGAACTATTGTGGAGTGGACGAACATGCACAGGTAGCCTACTTTTTGAAGTCATTTGTTTGACAATCAAATTAAAATATCCTTACTGGTTGTGTTCATGCCACATTAAAAGGTAATACAATTTGACAGTTTAAATGACGTCTATATGATTAGGCCCATACATTTTTTTTGTCACGCACTCAATACAGAGACCCCCCCGAATGTCATTGGGTAATTCACACTCAGCGTATGGGTCCATAAAAAAAAATAGTGTTTCAATTTTGTAATTGTCATTTTTTGTTGTTGTCACGCTTTACCAACCATAGCTAGCTAAAATAGGACAGCATGGAGCAGCTAAAGTAGGACAGCATGAAGCAGCTAAAGTAGGACAGCATGGAGCAGCTAAAGTAGGACAGCATGGAGCAGCTAACGTGGGAGAGCATGGAGCAGCTAAAGTAGGACAGCATGGAGCAGCTAAAGTAGGACAGCATGGAGTAGCTAAAGTAGGACAGCATGGAGCAGCTAAAGTGGGACAGCATGGAGCAGCTAAAGTGGGACAGTATGGAGCAGCTAAAGTAGGACAACATGGAGCAGCTAAAGTGTGACAGCATGGAGCAGCTAAAGTGTGACAGCATGGAGCAGCTAAAGTAGGACAGCATGGAGCAGCTAAAGTGGGACAGCATGGAGCAGCTAAAGTGGGACAACATGGAGCAGCTAAAGTGGGACAACATGGAGCAGCTAAAGTAGGACAGCATGGAGCAGCTAAAGTGGGACAACATGGAGCAGCTAAAGTAGGACAGCATGGAGCAGCTAAAGTGGGACAACATGGAGCAGCTAAAGTAGGACAGCATGGAGCAACTAAAGTGGGACAACATGGAGCAGATAAAGTAGGACAGCATGGAGCAGCTAAAGTGGGACAACATAGAGCAGCTTTTTCAATGGAGGAAAGAGATTCAGTTCACATTAGGGACCCCCTGTACTTAGGTTAGGCAGAGCTCTGGGTCTTGTAGCACTATATCCTGTTTATTTGTTCTTGTAGAACTGATATTAGTACTGTTATTTGAATTAATTCAGAAAAAGTGGGACACTTTTTTGCATTTCGGTCTTCTGTAACCTCTTCAGACATCTATCCAACATCTTAGTCCAACACATGATACATTTCTGAAATCGTCAATGTTTCCTTATCACACAACATTGAATTTAATTGTCATTGGGGTACAATTAGGACTTTAATAATAGTGTCCCAGTTTATTTAACATTCTGTCCCAGTCAACCAAATGCGAACTGAAAACATGCCTCCTGTGAAAAGGACATTTTTGTTCTTGTTGTTGTGTGATTAGGAAACGTCTTGAGGATTTCAGAAGTGTATCATGTGTTGGACTAACCTATTATGTGGGATAGATGTCGAAAGCAGTTACAGAACTGGAAAAGGTTAAATGTGTTCCACTTATTCCGAATTCACCCTACCTACAAGTTTAAGATGATATATAATTAGAATAGATCAATACAATAGAATGGCCCACCCTGTTCTTCAATCACAATAATTACATAATTATGCATCATTCACTTCGATCATCAACTCACCCATTTGTCCCCTTTATCCCCCAACATACTTTACTTCATTTATTTCATCTGTTGTTATATATGTGAAACTAGTTTCAGTAAAGTTTAGGTTCAGTTTCTAGGCAATTATCGGGGTGATTATCAACTGGGCACGGCACCTCCAACTGTTGGAAAAAAGGCCCTACTGTCAGGCGAAGGAGGGGCAACAGGGAAAACCATTTAGAAAATGACATGCCCTCCTAAAAGTGGTTATAACTCCAGTTATGTTTGTAATATTACGATTCTAACAACAACAGTGTGTTAATATAGACTTTAAAAAGGGGCATGACTTTAAAAATAGAGTAATCTTTAAAAACATTTTTTTTACAGTAAATAATAAATTCATAAGCAGTCCAAATGACTGCTTTAGCAGTTATAGCGTTAATAGACCCGTAATAAAGAGAGTTCTAAACCTCTCTGCCAATAACAGCTATTTTTCAGTTTCCCCTTCCAAACTCAGACCACTACCAGACAGTCCTAGAAAAATTATTGCTTGAGAAATTGCTCTTTGCTAAGAAGCTATTTTTGTATCTTTTTGACCATTTTAATTGAAAACAATCACAGTAAGGTACTTATTTGAAATTGAGATATAAACAGCTGCATTGGAACTTTAACAGTTAGACCTATGCACACAGCAGACTATCACATACTGTTTATATATATATATATCAAGGTTATTATAGTAAATGAAAACTAAAACTAATCCTGAAAAAACTATTTAGTAAACTGAAATAAAATAATTAACAAACAGGTTTGAAAAACTAAAACTATAATGAAACTATTTTTGCTTACTCCAAAACTAACTAAAATAAAAAACCATCATGAATTATGTTCAGTTTTACTATTTTTTCTAAACTTTGGGCAAAAATCGAATAGGGATTTCAAATGTTTTTTTTTAAGCTTTTGGAGTCATCAAGCTACTGAATCTGGCTGGTGTCACACACTGATCTGTCTTGTGCTTGTCTCCACCCCCCTCCAGGTGTCGCCCATTTTCGCCATTATCCCCTGTGCATTTATACCTGTGTTTTCTGTTTGTCTGTTGCCAGGTTATCTTGTCTTGTCAAGCCTACCAGCGTGTTCTTTCGTACTCCTGTTCTCTTTAGACCCTGTTTTCTAGTTCTTCCGGTTTTGACCATTCTGCCTGCCCTGACCCTGACTGCCGTTCTGTACCTTTTGACATTGCCCTGGATTACTGACCTCTGCCTGCCCTGACCATGCCTGCCGTTCTGTACCTTACGGACTCTGCCCTGGATTATCGACCTCTGCCTGCCCTCGACCTGCCGTTTGCCTGCCCCCTGTTTTGTAAATAAACTTCTGTGATTTGAACTGTCTGCATCTGGATCTTATCCTGAGTTCTGACAGCTGGTGGGTAAATGCAGCCAGGATGGTGAGGTTTCAAATAGGAATAGCTTGTGCATCACTATCACTAGCTATCGCTAGCTAACGGGGAAAATCGGCTAGGTACATATCTTGATTCTTTGTACATGCACTACTAAAGTTGAAAAGCATTGGATTGGTGTTAAAGAGAGCTAGAGAGAGTTTCCTTCAACCCGATTCTTTGCAACAGTCTCTGTTCTGTTCCTTTTAAATGTATGTCACATTGAGATTTACTTTATAATTTTAACCTAAATTAACCTATGACCTGACTCATCACCTTATGTATTACTGCCCTCCAGTTGCAAGTGATCCCCCCACCCAAAATTTTTTAAAATACCTAAATAAAATAAACACAAATTCCTCTGAGCCTCCCATGCATGCTTTCTGTCCCTAACACTAAATCTAAATCATGTAAAAACCAAATATTAATATTTTTATACAACTGAAACTAGCAAATCAGGTTCGAAAAACTGAATGAAACTAAACTAAAATTCTAATTCAATGACACAGTATTTAAAATAAAATACAAATTGGCGAGGGTGCCAGACGATTGTTCATGCCTCTGTTTTAGAATAGGAAACCCCTGTCATTTTCCGAATTCTGTTAAATCACCCAAATAGTCGATCATCTTGAAGCTTATTTTCACATTGCAGTCAAGTCACTATAAATAACCCCGAAGAGATTCTAAATTCAAAATGTCTGTTTGCTCCATTTTCTGGGGTACAGAGTATTGCTAGTGAGAGGTGTTGCATCCTTCACACCCCTCACAGTGCCTCATCTGGGTGTAATCTGTAAATCATCTCTGCAATATCTGGTGCCAGGGACCAGGGAAAGACTGGAAAGGTCTCTAATAAATAACACATCAACAAATATCTCCAACCTATCCATCACTGCCATAACATAGTAATATCCATTTCAGACACTTTCATAAATACCCTCATATTTGAATCACAGGATATAGGCCTATGTGACTCTGTGTCTCAATCAATCGGTTTGCTAGAGAAATACATAACAGCATCACTTGTCATCAACAAGACTACTGTTCCTGATTTGGCACAACAGTTGGGTCATTCCACCAATTCAGTGTCTTTTGAGAAGTGTAACTTGGTTTAAAAAAATAAATAAAAAAGGTTTGATTTCACCTAATTGTAACATTCTGTCATCAAGAACACATGTTCAACTTAATAAAAAATGAATTTTCCCATCTCAAGAAGTTACGTTTAAAAAAAAAAATGACTATAGTATGAGCCTATTAAAAGGGCATTTCATTTAATAACAGGCTTTTAAAATGCAATATTGTTGCACAATTTCTACTTAAAATATCAAAGGGACACAAAAAGGTACTCCTTTCGTGGAACTACCCAGTTGAAGATGATCTCTGATCACATAGACGTCATATCAGTGAGAACTGGGATTTGTGCACTGACAATACCTTGGAGCCTCTCACCTTTAAATAAGACAATTGAATGAAATACCAGGAGAGAACTTCCTGTGGAAAGTGGGCCATGCAGGCTTACAAGATGTTGTTGCAGATGACTAACCACTGCCACTGCATATTTGATATGCCCCCTGCATCCCAGTCAGCACCCATGCCTGCCTGGCTACTAATAGACACAAACTAGTGGAGCAAAGACTCACTGTGGCCTGGATACAGGAATATTAGAGGAAACCAGATCAACCTGATGTGATTAGCCCCAACTATTGCGGTAGCAACATTTCTGTCAGATCTACTAATCCATCTCATATGAGAGAAGAAATTGTCGTAACATGAGATACACAGACAACTCACTATTCTGTTCTTAGCCCTGGAATCAGAGGCTGTGGTCTAGTGGAAGACAGATCAAGATGACCAACTTGAGTTGTTGTTGTCTGTTTCTATAAAGTTTGTTTCTCTGTAATGAGCAGTTGGAGGGCAGTACAGAAGACATTATGATGCTCAGATTAGAACAGCTTGGCCTATATTCTGTGAAAACAATTGTAAGGTAGGGGTAATATGGAATGAGCAAGGTGACTGACAGGGTTAAAAAAAAGTATGTTCAGTCATTTCAACAGAATATTTCTCAAACAGAGTGGATGGAAAACTGTGTGTGTGTGTGTATGTATTTAACTATACTTGTGGGGACCTGAAGTCCCCACAAGAGTAGTAAACAAACAAAGAATTTGACCAACCGGGGACATTTTGTTGGTCCCCACAAGGTCAAATGCTGTCTCTAAGGTGTTTAGGGTTAAGGTTAGAATTAGTGTTAGGGTTAGAATTAGGTTTAGGGTTAGGAGCTAGGGTTAATTTTAGGGTTAGAAGCTATGGTTAGGTTTAGGGTTAAGGTTAGAATTAGTGTTAGGGTTAGAATTAGGTTTAGGGTTAGGAGCTAGGGTTAGAAGCTATGGTTAGGTTTAGGGTTAAGGTTAGGTTTTGCAGTTAAGGTTAGGAAAAGTATGTGTGTGTTATGGAGCAATTTCAGTGCGAACAGACATTTTATTTGAATTAAATAATTTTGTATTAGGATATTGAATTTTAATTTAATATTTTTTCATTTGTAATGCACAAATTGAATAATAAAATTCACAATTTCAACTTTTTGCAATCAGTTTTAAAATTCAGTTTCAATATAATTGAAAATTCAAATTCAATATGTATATATGGGTAGATATTGCATTCATTGTCCGTGTATCAAGTTTACAAACTATTATGTCAAGTTTATCAAAGTTTCATATATTCAATTTATCAGATACATTCAGATTCAGTTTTCTAATTCAGTAATCTAAATTCCGATTCAAAACCAGAGACAACATCATGGTACTTTGGCAGCCAGGAAAAGTAGAGGAGAACAGATAGAATAAAACACTGTGGTAAACAGAAGCTTCTGGTGATTTCTGAAGCCAATGTGGCATGTTGAATAAATGTTCTTCTTTATGAATTTGGCTCTACCGTTGGAACTGTTTTGGCTATAAACTATTATGACCCCTTTCCTGAAAGCTTAGACTCTCTGAAGCATGGACGTGCCTTTTGTTCCCCTCCATGATGACCACATGCTGCGCAGGACACATCAGAAGGGAGTGTCCCAAAAACTGCAATTTGGCTGAATAGTTGAATAGCCCTGTCATAGCCCTTCTATGGATAGTCATTCCAGTTTCCACTCCCTATTAATCTTGCTCTTGTGACTGACTGGGGTCGAAGCAGGCCTCCTGCATGTCACAAGACTGTGTTAGCCCACTTAGCTAAAGCTCAAAGGGATGAGTTCAGGAAGCTAACACAAGTCTTAAAGTGTCCAGCAAGGTTACTCATCAAAAGAGCGTGGTTTATCGAACCACCCCTGTTACATTTCATCCCCCTTTGACCAACTTAGAGATCACGGCACCAATATAACTGACTGGGTTCGAAATCAGGCCTTTTTTTTTTTTTTTTAACAATCAGGCCTCTTGCTTGATTGTAGGTGACCAAATACTTATTTTCCACCATAATTTGCAAATAAATTCATTAAAAATCCTACAATGTGATTTTCTGGATTTTTTTTTCCTCATTTTGTCTGTCATAGTTGAAGTGTACCTATGATGAAAATTACAGGCCTCTCTCATATTTTTAAGTGGGAGAACTTGCACAATTGGTGGCTGACTAAATACTTTTTTGCCCCACTGTATATACAGTAGCGAGGCTATAAAAGTAGCGAGGCTACATAGACACTGGTTAGTCAGGCTGATTGTGGTAGTATGTACATGTAGATATGGTTAAAGTGACTACGCAGATATGATGAACAGAGAGTAGCAGTGCTAGCTTTATATGAATTACCTGAACTTACAGGCTTTAGCTAAGTGGGCTAACACAGTCTTGTGACATGCAGGAACCTGATTCGAACCCAGTCAGTCACAAGAGCAAAATTGAAAAGGGAGTGGAAAGACTATCCTGAGGGGTTATGACAGGGCTATTCAACTATATTCTCATGGGGGCCAAATTGTGTTTTTTTGTGACACTCCCTTCTAACGTGTCGTACGCGGCATGTGGTCATCATAGAGGGGAACAGAAGGCACGTCCATGCTTCAGAGAGTCTAAGCTTTCATTAAAGGGGTCATACTAGTTTATAGCCAAAACAGTTCCAACGGTAGAGCCAAATTCATAAAGAAGAACATTTATTCAACATGCCACATTGGCTTCAGAAATCACCAGAAGCTTCTGTTTACCACAGTGTTTTATTCTATCTGTTCTCCTCTACTTTTCCTGGCTGCCAAAGTACCATGATGTTGTCTCTGGTTTTGAATCGGAATTTAGATGACTGAATTAGAAAACTGAATCTGAATGCATCTGAGAAGTTGAATATATGAAATATATTAACATATTCAATAATAGTATGTAAACTTTATACACAGACAATTAATGAATATATAAACATTCCATTTGAATATTACAAATGTAATGCAATATCAATTCAATTCAGTTTCAAATCATGAAATACAAGTTCAAATGATGAATTCTATAATTACATTTGTGCATTACAAATTCAAAAATATTAAATTCAAATTCTATATCCTAATACAAATTACAAATGATGTAGCCTAATTCAAATACAATTTCTCTTCCCACTGAAAATTTCTGTTCGCACGCTCCAAAACACAGTTTTCAGACAGGGTCTGCATGAAAGATGGGGAAGGCGAGTAAAATAGGGCGAGTGCAAAAGCGAGAAACTGACAGCGGAGCCCAGAACGTGTGTCACCGCATCATGCCAGTAGTCTACCGCAACACACACATGACCAACATTTACCAGTCGCACTACAATGTCCTAAATCCGTCTGCATGAAATAACATTCTAAATAAACACACACTAAAGCAATAAAAAAAACTAAGAAATGCATTTAAATTTGTCAGGAAAGCATCATGGAAAAGCATCATGGAAAAGCATCTCCTAACCTACATTTTATTCTAACAGCTGTAGGTAAAAACTTGCACTGTAATCTTCTCCCAATTTTCCAACTTAAAGTTGCAATGGATGCATATGCATATTATATAATTGAGAAGAATAACGATATATGTTTCCTTCCAACTCTTCAACATAATGCAATTAAATGATTAATAAAACATGCGCCCCTCGAATGGTGATGTATTCCGTAAAATAAACAACATTAAACATACATACGGTGGATGTTGCAGGTAGTTTGAAGGTTTCGATCGATAATTTTGTTGTACATTGTTTAATAGTTCCGACCGTTGCAGGACAGTTCCTGGTTTCCAACAGTCAGGGCGCCGCGCTTCTAGTGCTGGTGAAAACAGAGGCCAGACGGGTCAGCGGTATACAGTTTATTTGCGTCACAACGTGTCTATCCAATGCGCACAGCGCAGGACTTGCCACTCAAGCCGTTTCCAACAATAACAATAGCGAATAGAAATACATGTAGGCTATTTAGACTAGTCTACTTGAAAATAATCAATGACTAAAAACAACAATCGCAACAACAAAAGGAATACAAAAATATCAAACATGTATTATGGCTGTAGCCTACAATGCTGAAAAAGTACATACTTGAAATCATATTGGAGAGTGTCTATGATTAGAGTTTCAGTGATTGAGAATCATTTCACATTGCCATACAATAACGGCCATACATACATTAAACAAATTACATTATTCTCAGATTTAAAAAAATATGACAACTTAATATTACAAAAATACATATACTATGTCAGTTAGTCAGATATAGGCTATGATTGACATAATGCACCCATGATATCTTAAATAATAATCGAATGTATTATAAATAACTCAATGCAAGACCCCGAGTACACAGTTCACTAGAATGTCAGTTGAACAATATTCAAAGGTCTAAGATTCAACAAGATCATTTTAGTCTCACCAAATTGTATAATAACACCATTATGACTCAATAATAACTACATTTCATGTATACATCTATAATAAAACATATTATAAATCTGCATTGTAAAATCTTGAACATAATACCACATAATTATCACTTTGACTAATGCCCAGCATGATATTTTTGCTGTTTCACAAATAGTTTTTTCACAGTTACAAGTGCTTACACATACATCTAAGCCAGGCACCATAGAGATCCTATTAAATTACAGTATTTTCATTCTTAATTCTATGCCTAGCAATAAATGCTGAATTCAGGCTTGGGGTTGTCCTTGTATTTAAAAAAAAATCCTGACAAAGAATGTTACACATCCTCACATCAGTGGAAATCAGACTCAAGTGTTGAAGTCTTTTAAAGAAACATGGCTGATTGATATTTGATAGATGTTTGGAATGGATTGAGTCAGTGTTTTCAGACTTAATGACCTGAACACGGTGTGCTTGTTAGGTCATCAGTCCTAGGGACTCAGTGGTGGCTCCTCCCGCTCGCTGATGGTGCGGTAGAACTGAGGCTGGGTCTGGGCCAATGGGGAGTCTGTCTGGGAGAAGAGGGCTGGCCGGCTCTTTGGGGTCCTCCGCAGAAACTTGCCTGAGGTCACCAGGTCACCGTAGCCCTGGGCGTGGGAGAAGGCATAGCCTGAACGGCGGGTACTGGTGCGGCGGGCTTGGACACGGCGAGGGGTAGCGGGCAGCACCTTGTCCTGTCTCACCTTGTACCTCACCTAGAGGGGGAGGGATGAGGATAAATGAGAGAGACAGTGAGGGAAAAGTAATAATTTGTGAATCTTCTATGCCAATGACAAATGTGTTGACCCTCGACCTCTGACCTTGTCATTGATGGTGGGCCACAACAGAATGCGCAGGAAGCGGTATGCCACCACGGGAAGCACACAGAGCACGGTGGTGAGTAGCATGGTCAACCACACGTTGGGCTGGTTCAGGGAGTTCCTGGCTGTGCCTGTTACATACAGTACAGCATGGCAACATGCGTTTAGATACAGACACTTACCTACATAGTGACAGATGATGTCACCGACTGAACATACACACCACAGTACTACCAAACATTCAGACAGAAAGACATGAATGATGAAAGGAGAGGAGGTGGATGGATGGGGGGTGCTGAGGGGTACTACTCACCAATGAAGGGGAAGGAGGAGGTTAACGTGAGGAACATGCCATTGCTGTACATGGTGAATATGACAGCAAAGTACACAGACAGACTGCCCCACAGGAAGAACTGGTTCATTGCTGTCCAATAATGGGTGTCCAGACCCAGCTTTAACAAAGACACATGCAGCTACCTCAGACTCTGTCACTGTGTGTGTGTGTGTGTGTGTGTGTGTGGGTGGGTGTGTGTGTATTTATATGGATATGGTTTCGCCTCAGCTGTAACCCCACCCAACATCAATTCACAGGACACTCATGTACCACCACAAACTGACCATACTGTATGTCGTATCATGAGTCAATACGCTCCCCTGCACTTACTTGTATGCTGACGGCGATGAGCAGGCAGGTCTGGGCCAGCAGGGCGAAGGACTGATAGTCCACAATTTCTTTGCCGTCGTCTCGGACCGTGTCGTACATGGCTGCCCAGGGAATGAAGAAGAGGACCAGGGAGCTGTAGCCACTGTGTAACACCGTGTAGACAAAGGCCCTCTTACTGAAGTACTGGTTCAGCTGGCCTGGGGTGTAAAGCTGGGGGTACTGGAAACTCCACCAGTCATTCACATCCTAAAGATAAACACGTGAATACAAAACATATTAAGTACATACATTGGAATAAATACTTGGTGTGAATAATATGCCACTGACTTACGTTACAGACATGTCAGATATGTCACTATAATTACCTGGTCAAAAAGACTTAAGCTGAGCACAGGTAGAGCTGTGTAAACCAGGTTAAACAAGGTGATGAACCACTCGTCAAATACCGTCTGTGGGAAAAACAACACAGCATACACACATTACATTACACATTACATGGCAGAGTTTTTCCTGGCCTGGTCATGTGTTCAGGAAAAACTCCTGGCACTAGCAAAAATATCATTAACTAAATGAACCAAAGCATAATCTCAGACATCTTTTCCGTCATGCCTCTATGTGTCGGTGTGTGCATTTTTGTCTCACCTGTGCTGAGAAACCGCAGAAGAAGCCGTACCAGAAGTGGACAAAGGTGAAGGTGAAGTTCTTGTAGAAGAAGTAGCGCAGGAACTTGCACATCCTCAGGTAGGACCAGCGGCCGTGTACCAGCAGGAGGCGCTGTAGGTAGCGGAACTGAGCGAAGGAGTAATCACTGGAGAGCACCGCCTGCATACCCTCCTGACCTGATATACCCACCCCTATATGAGCAGCTGGGGAGGGGGGGGGGGGGTCAAGGGAGAGAGAGAGTGAGTGAGAGGATGAGTGTGTGCTTGTGTGTATGAGTTGATAAAAGCATCAGGGTCAGTCTTTAACTACAGTGGTTCATATAATCGGATTCTCTCTCCAGTCTCCCGATCTCCCTCCTACCCTTGATCATGCTGACATCGTTGGCCCCGTCGCCGATGGCTAGAGTCACGGCCTGTTTGTACTTCTTCACCAGCTCCACCACCTGGGCCTTCTGCAGTGGAGTCACCCTGCAGCAGATCACTGTCTGACACATACACGCCGTCCGCAGCAGCTCTATCTCCATGTCCTTCTCCAGGGCGAATGCCTGGGGGGAGAGGGAGGTTGGGGGGAGAGTGAGATGGGGCGGGATGGGAAGAAGGAAAGTAATGAAGGATTGTTCATGAAATATTGGAACAATTCTACTAGTGTTGGAACACGTCCTGTTTTCGCAAGAACCACACACACACACACACACACACACACACACACACACACACACACACACACACACACACACACACACACACACACACACACACACACAGGATTGACACAAGCCGTCAAGACAGCGATTTTCATCACTAGAACCAATAGATTCCTCCTTTTTTGTGTGTGTGTGTCTTTTGCTCACTTATTTTTTTGTATTGTACGATCATCATTAAAAAAGTAATTACATCTATCAATCGGGGCTCAGAATATGTTACGTTTCCAGTAACTTGTCCTGTGACCCACCAGGGTCCTTGTCCTTACCAGACTGTGTCCGTTAATCACCATAGCATACTCTCCATTCACTGGCTCATCCGCCACCGTCTCCGTCTTTTGAAGACAAAACAGGCCACTTCTACTCTTCTTGACAGTAGGTTCCTCTGTTCCATCAGGTGTCATCTTCCTCCTCGCAGTCCTGGTCAGGTCGAAAGGGAGAGAGAGGTACTTTTACATGTCGCCGTACTGTAGTGCTTCAAGTTACGAATGTGGCTGCTAATAGTCTGTCTGTGGACTCACTGGAGTTCCTTTCTGACTTCCTCTGCTGTGTTTGCCGACACAATGAAAACCTCATTCATCTCCTCTCTCAACATGTTGCAGGAGTAGCCAATGTTCTCTGCTGTTTCTGTTCCCGACAGAGAGAAAAGAGACTCAGGAAGTGCCAGATAAAAACATTTGCCGATTGATTTGGATTTTATTTATTTAACCTTTATTTAACTAGGCAAGTAAGTTAAGAGCAAATTCTTACTTACAATGACAGCCTACCCCGGCCAAACCTGGACAACGCTGGGCCAATTGTGCACCGCCCTGTGGGACTCCCAATCACGGCCGGATGTGATACAGCCTGATAGTGTATTCTAAGGAAGATGACCCACCTTGCTTGTCTCCAGTGAGCACCCAGATCTTGATGTCAGCTTTGGACAGCTGTTCGATGGTCTGGGGCACTCCATCTTGTAGTTTATCCTCTACGGCAGTGGATCCTAACAGCTACACACATACCGTTACAAACGGTAAGATTCAGTAAGATTCAGTCTATGCTAGTAGATTGTCTTGTAGGCCTTATGATAAGTCATTGAAATGATATCTTTTTTCTGTGGTACACACCAGCAGGCCTTTCTCTATCTCCTCATACAGCGCATCCAGCTTCTCCTCCCTTTCGTCCATGGCAGTGTTGGCCACATGGTGGCGCAGTTTCCAATCCTCCATATACTCTGGGTCTATGTCCTTATAGGCCAGAGCCAGTGTACGCAGACCCTCTCCAGCAAACTCCTGTCAATGGAACAGTTTAGAGTTATAGTCTTATACACATGTACAGGGTTGGACACAAGATATAGTCGATCTTGTAACATATATTCACATGGTCCACAAGAAATACATAATCATAAACACACGCACAGACAGAGACATACTGGTTACTCACATTGAGGTGCAAGGTGGTGACCTCCGTTAGGTTGCTGCAGGAAGGGTTCAGTCTCTCGAAGATGATGGTGTCTGCTCCCTTACAGTACAGAGTCAGCTTGCCCTCTGGACTGCGCACTTGGGGCCACACAAGATATAATCAGGTTTGGTTTGCTCAAATAAAAAAACGTTTGAAAAACTCAACCTCTTACAATAAAGCCACCAAAGTTTGAACAAACGTTATAGATTCATAGATTCTTCATGTCATTCAGATCATTCTAGATAGCTATGGTTGCAGAACATATTTCCTTCAAATTGTGAAAGCATAACGGTTAGTGTTTGTTGGACTCACCGATGACCGACATCCTCTTGCGTACGTTGTTGAAGTCCAGAACAGCCAGCAGCTCGTAGGTGACCAGCTCTCCCATCTCCACCACAGTGATGCTCTCTGGCGTACGAGAGCGGAACACAAAGCCAAAGTTCCTGGCCGCTGTGACCAGAGCACCCTCGTCTGGTGACTGGGCCTGGTAGTACAACTCACCTAGAAGATCACAATGGAGTGATTCATTTGTCACCTTGTCTAACCTTGTCCTGGGTACCAGTCTTTCGAGCTAACATTCCACTCCTTGCCACTCCTGTCATTTGCCAGAGGAATGGCAAAGAGTGGAATGTTAGCTAAAAAGACTGGTACCCAGACTAGTCTAGCGTACGGAGTAGGTAGCAGTTGTCCCAACCACTAGTATCACAGATAGTTCTCTCATTAAGGGGTAGACATAGGGCTGTGGTGAGGTACAATTTGTACCTCAAGCCTCCATAGTCACCTACACCCATGCAATAACATGTGAATCCAGCAGGAGGCGCTTGCTCACCCTCCTTCTTCTCCTCGGGCATGACGGTGTGGCACAGTGCCAGCAGGCGGAAGAAGGCCTGCACCTCAGGGTTGCCATCCCTCACAACCTCCACCAGGCTGTTGTCATGGAAACAGAACTTTGGGTCTGCCAAGTTGTTCCAAGAGAAGTCCACCTTCTCTGTTTTCTACCGGAGAGAGAAAAAGGAGGGTTAGGAATGTTTATGCCACAGAATGTAAGGACGTATTGCCAAAGAAAGGGACTTAGAGATGGTTCTTTCATACATTAAATCCATAAACCCAACACACCCTGTTCTACCTCTCACCTCATTAATCTCAACTCTTTGTCCTGAGAAGTCCAACAACTCCCCTGGAGAACAGAAGTACATTTCGTCAGTTACATGGTACAGTGACTGATTGGCTCCAATGTGTATTAAATGAAGTCTTAATGTATCTGTGTGTGTAAACACATGACAACTGTTTATGTGTGTGTATTCCAGCGACAGGCCTCACCATAGGCCTTTCCGTTGATGGAGCACTTGTTGAAGGTCATGACGTTCTGTGTGAGTGTTCCAGTCTTGTCAGAGAAGATGTATTTGATCTGGCCCAGCTCCTCATTGAGCGTGGTGGTCCTGGCCTCGGCAGGCGTGTCATTCTTGGGATAATACATCTTCCTGTCCCAGTTTATGTAGAAACTGTTCCCCAGGCGAATTATCTCCACACTGCACCCAACACACAGGAGGAAGAGAAAGAAAGAGAGAGAGAGAAAGAAATGCAATCAATTCACTTTGATGATTAGTGGTGAAACAGTCCTGTCATCAAAGGTACAGTAAGAGTAACACGTTTGGGAATTTTGATGCACATGCAGTGAATGACTAGATCAGGGGTGCCAAACTCATTTTGCCACGAGGCCGTGGCCTTCAACGAGATCCGGAGGGCCGCACTGAAAATTGGTTATGTTTCCTCAACGTCAAAATTGGCAAAAAATAGTCATCTATTCATATTTTTGGGATGATTTTTTTAATGCTCCAGCTTTCATTTCAGTGATTATTAGCTGGACACATTCAAAAAACCTGTATGAATATAGGTCCATTATAATTTCCATATATATATATATTTTTTTACAACAATATCTAAAATATATGTTTGTCACTCCAAGAGAATATGTAAAGTGCACTGACCTGACATAGAGAGAGATAGGCACCACAGTGTTGAGAATGATGACATAGGACCAGAAAGTGAGGAAGGCTGAGAAGGGAGCGTTAACCCCCTTGGGCAGGAATGCAGCGAACTTAGAGCCCTCCTGGTATTCCCAGATCCCATTCCCAATGGCCAGGAATAAACACATAATCATCAGGAAACCAAAGATCTGGAAGACCGAACAACAGTTGTAGCGGTATTTATTAGAGAGGGGTAAAGAAAGATTTTGTTTGGGCGCCAGGCAGGTATTAACCTGTAAGAGGTAGGTGTGTGTGTGTGTGTGTATGTCTGTGTGTGTATAATACTCAAACTCACACTCAGCACCAGCACATTCATGAGGCGGTCAATGCTGGTCCGTTTGAATGTGGTCCTTCCGCAGTTCTGCATTAGCTTTGTGTCTGGACCTAAAAGAATGAATAGACCTATCATCGGTTGAGGATTTTTTTTTTTATGAAAGTTTTGGCCATATAAAGGGACACCCTAACCTAATAGGTAATGTCTCAGTCATTATGTGGACCAATATGGCTCACCTCCAAAGACGACCAGGCCGAAGCACCACTGGGTGTTCCTCAGAGTGCAACCTCTCAGCAGTATCCTCTCGTTGTCCAGTGAGTACGTCTCTCCCTTCAGGGTCAGGGTGCCAGTGAACTTATCTAGGCGGTTGTTGGGAGGCTCACAGTGCACCTCGCCTACACAGGGACAGAAAGGTTCAGGGACTATACAACAGTGACTGATGAACAGGTAAGAGTATTCTAAATAATATGATCTAGACTTTTAAGCCATGATAATCTGTTTTTCCAGTCTTACCATTGAAGTTGGCCAGTTTCTCTACGCTATCCTCCAGCTTCCCTGTCACAGTCAGGGCCTGCTTCACCTTCAAGTTAGTTTCTCTAGAGGAGGAAGAAAGCAGGATGAGAAACACGGAGGGAGAGCTGATACAATTAAAAATGGCAGTGAAATTTCACAGGTGTACACACACATACATGCATGCATGCAACACACAGAGACACACCCGTCTAGTTCAGCAGTTTCTATGTAGACAAGATTGAGAGGCTCACTGCTGGACAGCAACAGAAGATCAGCCTGGAGAAGGAGTGATAGACAGAACAAAAGAAGGGAGAGAGAGAGAGAGAGACTCCATAAATTATGAAATCAGTTAGATTTTTAATTCTGTAGAATGATTGGTGAACCTCACTGGCTGATTGTATTTCTATTGTATGTCTGCCCTTTGACCTTATCACCATCTGCAGACACCTTTATCACCTCCATCCTTACCGTGACAAACTGATTATTCTCTAGCTTGACGATGTCCCCAACTTGAACATCCATCCACTTTTCACTCTGTAGTCTGAAAAGAGCAAGAATGTAATGATGCAGCGCTAAAGCAAGCCTACAGTGACCTCTGGTGTTTGAAAAAGCTAAGAACACTGACTAACGTCACCGCCAGATGCATTCATAACAAATATATAGACCTCTCGAGAGGGGAGAGGCTATATGGACATGCCTGGTGCCCAAATCGATGACGTGTGTTGCGCAGTTGATTGGACACGAATGGATTTGGTTCAGTGAGAGCCAACATGTACTGTTGGTCCCATGTTTCATTAGCTAGAATAAAAGATCCCAGAACTGTTCCATACGCACAAAAAGTTTATTTCTATAAAATGTTATGCACACATTTGTTGACATTACATTTCTGCTTTGCCAAGATAATCCACCGACATGACAGGGGTGGCATATTTTGAGTGTGCAACTGGCATGCTGACTGCTAGAATGTCCACCAGAGCTGTGCCAGAGAATGAAATATTAATTTCTCTGCCATAAATTGCCTCCAATGTTGTTTTACAGAATGTGGCAGTACGACCAACCAGCCTCACAACCACAGACCACGTGTAACCACGCCAGCCCAGGACCTCCACATCTGGCTTCTTCACCTGCAGGATCGTCTGAGACCGGCCACCCGGACAGCCGATGAAACTGTGCGTTTGCACAACCAAATAATCTGCACAAACTGTCACAAACAGTTTCAGGGAAGCTCAACCGACTTCAGTGGGCAAATGCTCACCTTCGATGGCCCCTGGCACGCTGGAGAACTGTGCTCTTCATGGATGAATCCTGGTTTCAACTGTAGCGGGCAGATGGCAGACATTGTGTATGGCATCGTGTGGGCAAGTAGTTGTGAACAGAGAGCCCATGGTGGTGGTGGGGTTATGGTATGTGCTGGCATAAACTACGAGCAACTAAAAAAAATTAAATTTTATAAACGGAAATGTTAATGCACAGAGATACCGTGACGAGATCCTGAGGCCCATTATCGAGCCATTAATCCGCCGCCATCACCCTTATGTTATAGCGTAATAATGCACGGCCCCATGTCGCAAGGATTTGTACACAACTCCTGGACCCTGAAAATGCCGCAGTTTTTCCATGGCCAGACATGTCACCCATTGAGCAGGTTTTACATCCTCTTGATCGACGTGTATGACAGCGTGTTCCAGTTCCCACCAATATCAAGCAACTTCGCACAGCCATTGATCAATAGTCCACAATCAACAGCCTGATCAACTCTATGTGAAGGAGATGTGTCTGGTTACACCAGATACTGGTATTCTGATCCACGCCACTATCTTTTTTTTTAAGGCATCTGTGACCAACCAATGTGAAATCCATAGATTAGGGCCTAATGAATTTATTTCAATTGACTGATTTCCTTATATGAACTGTAACTCAGTAAAATCTTTGAAATTGGCACAGTGTGTCCTATGCTCCCACTTGCTGCGGACTGCTGTCCTGGATAAAGGAGAGGGAAGTAGTTAGATAGTGTAGCCAATATCAGGGTGACAGCTAAAGGACATTTATACTAGTGATTTTCAATGTAGCCTAGAACTACGCCATTAATAACGTCTACATTTGAATTAAAAATAAGGAACAATTACTCCTATAAAAACAGAATGATTCTGAAAACTCTCCGAAGTCCCAACTTCAGTAGGCAAGTTTCAAATTCAAGTTTCTTGTCACAAGCAAAAAACTAAGCACTGAACAAGACTGGTAACTCGCATCAATGACTCTGTCTCGTCATTTAACATCCAAATTGAGGTCTCATTATGATGACTGACTGAACCGAATCCGTTCATCCCCACTAAACTCTCGCTGCGCGACATACGTCATATATTTTGAGCACCAGGCGTGCCCTTGTAGCCTTCTCCCTCTTGAGACTATTGCTAATCTTTGACATTCAAGCACTTTCCAAGCACTGAGAATCTGGTTTACACAACAACAGCAAAAAGAGACTCACTCTCCTTCAACGAGGACCTCCACCTGCCGGTTGTTCACCTGTTTGTCACATCTGTGTCTGTTCTACACAGGCGAAGGAAACGGAAAGAGAATAAGGATTTGGAGACCAGGACATGTACATAATTGTGACGACAAACAGGTCTACGTGGATCATCTCCTGCATGCAGTCTTAATACTGTAGTTAGTAGATGTTGAGCTCACCATGTCGTCGCTGCCGTCCTTGGCCATGGTCATGGAGAGCACCAGGACCAGGGGGACCACGGTGGTGTACCAGGGCAGGGACGAGACCTCTGGGATGCTCTGAGAGGAGCCAGGAGAGACAAAACTCACCTTTCTGCTGCTATATTGTACTACTATACTCCCTACTATACACTGTACACAAAACATGAAGGACACTTACTCTATCCATGACCAGGTGACTCCAGTTGAAAGCTATGATCCCTTATTGATGTCACTTATTAAATCCACTTCAAGCAGTGTAAATGAATGGGAGGCTTAAAGAAGGATTTTTAAGCCTTGAGACAATTGAGACATGGATTATGTGTGTGCTATTCAGAGGATGAATGGGCAAGACAAAATATTTAAGGGCTTTGAACGGGGTATGGTAGTAGGTGCCAGGCACACCGGTTTGTGTCAACAACTGCAACGCTGCTGGGTTTTTCACACTCATCAGTTTCCTGTGTGTATCAAGAAAAGTCCACCACCCAAAGGACATCCAGCCACCTTGATACAACTGTGGCATTGGAGTCAACATGGGCCAGCATCCCTGTGGAACGCTTTCGACACCTTGTAGAGTCCATGCCCCAACAAATTGACAAATTTAGGCTTTTCTGGGGGGGTACTGTATAGACCTGCAGTCAGCTCCATTGGCATGAGGATGCTTACGTGGACACCATGAAGAAATACACATTTGCACTCAGATTCAATGTACGTTTTTTGTATATTTCAGGAGTTTGAATATGTGTACAATGATTCCCTTGATTTGGCCTTGGACTGGGGCTATCTAAATCGTACGTAGATATGCTGAACGATAACTGGATAAGATTATATAACTGGTTAAAATCAAAAGAGTTCAGAGAAGCATATCTAATGTCTGTTGAAAGCCAGTGAAGATGTCCAATTACATGTACATTGTGTCATATGGATGTTCTCCTAACAGGTATAGTATGTAGGCGTACAGTCCCAGTGCATTTGTCAACAGGACTCAGCCCTGTGCAGCAGTGAGAGCATACGGTTTAGAGCGGCTGCATTATAAAACCGTGTAAAGGTTACCTGGAGACAGAGGAGGAAGAGGAAGTAGGCATTGGCCAGTCTCTGGAACTGCTCAAACAGATTGAGCGGGAGAAAGGTGAATATGTTGTATTTGGAGGTTTTGATGGCATTGTCCTGCATGGGGAGCGAGAGGGGAACGTGTTACTGTGACACATACACATGAAAACATATATAACATGCATACAACATATACGCACACACACATCATGTAAATGTTGGTTTGGAATGGATAGTCAACCCCAGTACTCACAGAGTACTTGTAAGACAAGTTGAGTTCTCTGTCATTTGCTCGTAGGTGTCTTTCTTCTTCTGTAGATGGAAACACAACATCATTTAAAGATCACTGGTGTGGCCATTAAAGTAGCAACTTTTCCACTAATAAACTCTGGTTTTAACACACTTTAGGGCTGAGACACAGGTTTGGCAGTAAAATAATAAATTCCGCACCAGAGCGGGCATCAGACATCAACAGGTCATTTAACTCACCTTTCACAGCCTTCCCGCCACACTCCAGGCCCAACCGTGACAGTAGGGACCCCATGTTCACCTCAACACTTCCATATTCCACCTGGGAGAAAAACATTGATGGGTGATGTGGAATAGTAGCTAGAAACATAATGGAATAATAGTGAAACTCGTAATCTAAAATTATGAGAAGCAAGGTTGGGAAAATTCCTGACCAGGATTTCTTCATACAAGGGTGGTGCAGCTACAGTATACTGTAACTATTTAACAACAGGAACGGTCTCATTTACTCTAGTAAATCAAATCAAATCCAATTTTATTTGTCACATACTCATGGTTAGAAGATGTTAATGCGAGTGTTGCGAAATGCTTGTGCTTCTAGTTCCGACCATGCAGTAATACCTAACAAGTAATCTAACAATTTCACAACAACTACCTTATATACACAAGTGTAAAGGGATGAATAAGAATATGTACATAAAGATACATGGATGAGCGATGGCCGAACATGCAAGATGCAGTAGATGGTGTAGTAGGTCTATATTCTCTACCAATGTGTGGAACAGCAACTGTAGAACAGCTATAATTGTATTGTGACAAGTTCATGGTGAGCCTTGCAGTGATGTACTCACGTAGGTCTTCTTTATTTTATTAAAACCTTTTTTTTAACCTTTATGTAACCAGGCAAGTCAGGGGAACGTGTTACTTGTACAAGTTACAAACAAATTCTTATATTCTTATTCTTACTTTAAATGTAGTGTCATTGGTAACGACCACTCTTATCAGTTTTACACTACTGATGAGAGCGATAATTAGTTCATCACTGCACACCGCCTCCATACATATCCTTCTGCCCACAGACAAAGGCACACACCTGTTCCCTAAGCAAAGAGTGAGTTTCCTGATATCTAAATGAACACAGAGAATTGACTAGGTGAAATTGAGCAACATTAGAGCATTGAGAATGTTACAGAGGTGCTCTAATGGGCTTTATAGGGATTGTCTTTTACGTTTTGGACAAGGAGCAGGTTTCTATGAACATGTTTCTCATACACAGATTAAATGGATCCTGGAGGAGGCCTAATTCAATAACTAAATCAGGGATTCTTGAAAGTCGGGACAATCCTTGTCAGGCAGGGAAACTTTATTTTTATAGTTGATTGTTTTATATAATTTTTTTGACATTATTTTGAACAACAAAATTACATTTAGTGGAATATGCCCTTGTCCGGAGCAAAGGATCCAAATGTCAAAATCTCCAAAAATGTTTTGAAAATTCTAAAAACTGGCAATAATGAATATTAACTGAAATTAGGTGAACTATTAGAATTTTTGCAAACAGGAAATGGCGGAGTGATTTCTACAAAGTGCATCTTCAATTGAAAACAATCACAGTAAGGTACTGAATTGTTACCTAGAAATCATTTGATATGATAAAAAAGGCAGCATTGGAACTTTAAGATAGAATATAAATTTGTTAAAATATGTACATTTTAATTAGTTTTTTTTGTCAACTCCGTGCTGAGTACTGAAAGATCTCAGAGAATGGTTGTTTTTATTTAAGATTTTTTATTGAATAATTTTCCATATTTTAGAATATGTTTGTGTTGAATTTGCATTTTTAGAGGCAAAAACATGTACAGTGCCTTCAGAAAGTATTCACACCCCTTGACACTTTCCACATTTTGTTTTTAGTGCCTGAATTTAAAATGTATTAAATTCATTCGATTTTTTTTGTCACTGGCCAAATACACACAATACCCCATAATGTCAAAGTGGAATTATATTTTTCAAAATCTTGAAAAGCTGTAATGCCTTGAGTCAATAAGTATTCAACACCTTTGTTATGTAAAGCCTAAATCAATTTAGGAGTTACAACATTTCTTAACAAGTTTTATTCTTAAGTTGCAAGGACTTTAATAGTGTTAAACATGATTTTTGAATGACTACCTCATCTCTGTACCCCACACATACAATTATCTGTGAGGTTCCTCAGTCGAGCAGGGAATTTCAACCACAGATTCAACCACAAAGACCAGGTAGGTTTTCCAATGACTCGCAAAGATGAGAACCTAGATGGGTACATTTGTTTTTATCACATATTGAATATCCCTTTGAGCTTGGTGAAGTTATTAATTACACTTTGGATGGTGTATCAATAAACCCAAACACTACAAAGATAAAGGTGTCCTTCCTAACTCAGTTGCCGGAGAGGAAGGAAACCGCTCAGGGATTTCACAATGAGGCCAATGGTGACTTTAAAACAGTTACAGTTTAATGGCTGTGATAGGAGAAAACTGAGGATGGAGCAAGAACATTGTAGTTACTCCACAATAATAACCTACTGTAATTGATTGAGTGAAAAGAAGGAAGCCTGTACAGAATGCAAATATTCCAAAACAAGCATCCTGTTTGCAACAAGGCACTAAAGCAATACTGCAAAAACATGTGGCAAAGAAATGAACTTTTTGGCCCGAATTCAAAGTGTTATGTTTGGGGCAAATCCAATACAGCATATTACTGAGTACCACTCTCCATAATATACATATGCTTTCAATATTTGTGTATTAATTTGAATAATTTATAGTTGGTTTAAAGTTATTCAAATTTGGAGTTAACATATTGTCCCATGTACATTGTGCAATTGACCGTTGGTCCTTACCTAGACCCATAGGGATATCCAAAGGTGATCCAAATTTACCACGGGCATTATGATTGGGTAGCGTACCGCTGTACTCTGAATTGATGATTACTTGTGTGCTGCCAGCTTTGGGCATGTGGGCAGCGTTGAAACAATTGAAACAGGTTTGAAACAAACCCAACCTTGTGACGCAGTCACGACCACAAGTCTCCCAAAACTTTGTTTTGGACGAGACAGACTTTATGACCAGAATGGTCCTATGTACCCTTTGTAGTCAATCTTGACAGTAGAATAAATGTTTCTGACTCATATCATTGCCAAATAGGCTGTTTTGTAAATGAAAAGTTTTTTTTAGGGACAGATATTCAGAATTTTTATTTGAATCACTGTTCTGCAACATATTCTTAACTTATTGAAGTATTTGCAGTTCTAGACCTACAGTAATGTATAATGTTTGCTTTATAAATGTTGTTTTATGTTCTGAATCTAGAAAAACATGTCAAAAAGCGAAATAAATTAGCCCTGGAGCATTATATAAAGCTATAACACAAAACAAAAATATGTTGGGAAATTTGTATTATAAAATTTGACTAATCTAATGTTAGAACTAAACAATAAAGGCCTTTTATCACTTGCTGAACAATACATGCAGAAATTAAATGCCTTTTATCACTTGCTGAACAATACATGCAGAAATTAAATGCCTTTTATCACTTGCTGAACAATACATGCAGAAATTAAATGCCTTTTATCACTTGCTGAATAATACATGCAGAAATTAAATGCCTTTTATCACTTGCTGAACAATACATGCAGAAATTAAATGCCTTTTATGGTGTCTGACAGAGGTGACATAAAATGCAACTAAATGGATTTATCAGGATATTGTTCCTTTACATGGTGATAGATGATACTGTACTTTGGTCTATCAAAATGTATATTTCAAATGTTGTTCATATTTAGACAAATATTTGTGAAGAAAAGTTGAGATTGTTCCATCTTTCAAGATTCCCAGAAATATGATTTTCATAAATGTTGTTCTGGATTCCTGTCGCTGGAGCCTTTTAAAATTAAAATAAACCATAGTCCCTGGAAATATCTTAGTCCACGTCGCCAAACTATGACTCATCTTTAGTACAGTGTAATTTGTTCCATTGGGAGTCTTTGAAACGTGTTCCATTATATTTTATATTTTCAGTCATTTTTGTGATTTAATTTTTAAATCCTGTTATATAAAATTAAGGGCCTTTAATATAGACCACATGCAAAATTCAATGAAGACTTGCTAAAATTTCCCTCTGTGACTTCTAGGAAGATTTTAACACAGACACACATTTCTCCAAGTTTTCACCCTCATTGTGAAGCCCTAGTTATTTTGTTGCTTTGACAGTCATTTTTAAAGATGATTATTTATTTAATGTTATTAGTGATTCACTTTAAAGTAAAACAAACACTGTCTCTCATTTTAAGTCTTGTTTTAACATGTTGAAACTACTCCTTTAAAAAAAAATCTAAAGAGACATTGAACATCTAATAGTCAAATTATAGTGGAACAGCAGGTGATCTGGGTCTACTCTTTAACATTATATATATTTTTTTTAAATCTGGTATATTGTGGTGGAAAACTGAACAGTTCGAGCATAACAGGTCAACCATAGACAGACCGGCTAGAAACGGAATATTAAGAATACAAAAATAATAATCTGAAGCTTGCATTTAATTCCTCCTCCCTGTTACACACAAAAAGCTTCCATTCCCCCTGTGACAAAGGGATTTGCTTGCTAAAGTTACGGTTAGGTTTAGAATAAGGTCAGGATAATGGTTAGGGTTAAGGTTAGGAGATGGTTGAAATGTTTCTGATAGTCAGTAAATAGTCTGTAGACCATCTACAGATGGACTATCCAAATAAAGTGTTGCCCTTTATTAGGCACTTACTACCTCTTGAGATGGTGGAAAAAGTTGTTTTAAAAAAAAAGTTAAACATGTGCTCGTTATGAAACCATGTTAAAATTAGGTGAAATATAATTTTTTCTTTTACCAAGATACACTACTCAAAAAGCACCTAATTGGTGTAACGACCCAAAAATAGAGGAAAATACAAATCTGATCATAGCACGTCCAATTTATAGTCACTCATAAAGACATTGACTGTACCATACTAGTTTCTTCTACATTAACGTGCTATGGCTTAAGTTTTCTTCCCTCTATACTCACTGGTAGAGTACAGTGGATTCGGAAAGTATTCAGAGCCCTTCTCCACATGTTGTTATGTTACAGCCTTATTCTAAACAATAAAGTCCTGTGGTAAATTGAATTGATTGGACATGATTTGGAAAGGCATACCTGTCTATATAAGGTCCCACAGTTGACAGTGCATATCAGAGCAAAAACCAAGCAATTAAGTCAAAGGAATTGTCCGTAGCGCTCCGAGACATTGTGTCGAGGCACAGATCTGGGCAAGGGTATCAGAAAATGTCTGCAGCATTGAATGTCCCCAAGACCACAGTGGCCTCTATCATTCTTAAATAGAAGAAGTTTGGAACTACCAGGACTCGTCCTATAGCTGGCTGCCCCAACAAACTGAGCAGTCAGGGGAGAAGGACCTTGATCAGGGAGGTGACCAAGAACATGACGTTCACTCTGACAGAGGGGGATGATAATCAATTTTAGAATAAGGCTGTAACGTAACAACATTTGGAAAAAGTCTAGGGGTCTGAATACTTTCCGAATGCACTGTTTGTCATGTTGAGATGTAGTGCCAATCCTTATCAACGCTTAGTACCAGAGAAAAATATCCTGTTGATAATCCATACTGAGTCAACACACGTGAGATAGCTCATAACCCTGAACATTAGACCTGGTATTCCCTACAGTATATTCACAAAGCTCCTCTCAAGTTATCTCTCTTCTTATCCGTTTTCTAGGTCCTTCGTGATGGGGGCCACCAGCTCAACCTCATATTAAAAAAGCCCACACTTTTTATTTAAGTAAATGGAAAGCATTAGAATTACATAAACTTTATTTAATCTATATGTATTTATAGTATATAGCAATGGAGATCACATGATGAGCCACTTATATCATTTGCCATTTCAGATTCTCAACGGAACAATTTTCCTTTCCACAATGGGATTACAATAATGGGTCAGACGACTTGAAGTCTCTGTGCGTTCATAATGTCAACAGGGTTGTCACCATGACACTGTGTAGTTCAATCACCACAGCTACATTTATTTTTTGGCAGAAACTGACAAATCAACAGCTGTATCCACAACTCCAAACCAGAGGTCATAAGGTCATCTATTCCTCTCACGCCCACCACAACACCCCAAACCAAAACAAACTAGGTAATCACAATGCTTTCCCACACCCATAAACTAAACACACACAGTATTCCATTCAATTTTATTTTAGTTGAGACTCACATTGGACATCTCTACTCCCTTCATTGTACCAGAAAATACACTTGGATACAGTGCTTTATTGTGTTTAAGATCATTGAGATGCTGGAGGTCAATTCGACTTTGATCCGGTTTTACTCAATAGCCAAATACTGTATCTCGGTAGTCTCTGAACTTGTAGACAGTCTCCCTCCTAGACCCCAGACACAGGTTCACCACATTGTTAGCAGCAATATCAGTAGAAAGTCATAAAAATGAAAAAAATCCAATCATGACAGTCACTTACGTCAGTGAGAAGAATGGTATCAGAGTCCTTAGGAACGGCAAGGTCCTTCAGCAAAACACACAGATAGGTACAAATCAGAGGAGCGGGGAGAAAGTACAATACCAATGACTCCCAGTTCTCTCACTCGGCGCTATGCTTCCGTCTGGTCAAACACAGGCCGAGACGTAGACGCAGACAGAGGCGCTCCTCACAGACCCCTAGGTAGAAGGCAGGAGCAGAGCAGAAAAGGTGGAGTCCCAGTGCTGGGATGTGAGGGGCTGGGGGAGCCACAGTCAGCAGTAGGTAACGGAACGGGATCCCATTCAGTGTAATGGCACAAAGCTTGAGCAAACACTGCAGGCAGCGATCTTTGGACTTCGATGGTGAGCCACAGAGCAGGGCAGGAGCAGAGGCAGTAAAACTGTGTGGTAAGGGACTGACACTAGCCAATCAGAACAAGCAATGGGGTAATGACCAGGGAGATCAGAGGATGCAAGGTATGTCACACACACACGGAGGTGGGGACACATGCGCAGACGCACATCATTTTCCACTTCCTCTATGAATTCATATCAAACAGGCATACTGCCCAAAGTTACAATAGATTACATATTGATTTTGACAAGATTTATTAATGTCTATAAATGTTACTGTTATCAGACAATGAAATTGCTCATACGTGGACTTGAAGTGTCAGTACCATCGGAGTTGTGATAATTGTTATGAAAGTAGGGGGAGGATGTTGATCAGAATCTCAGCGCTTCAGAGCCACAGGTGAAATCCAATACCTGGACATGAGTAAGGGTCCTCTGTAGTCCCCAGGACTACGTTATGAGCCAATGGGTAAACGGATGCACAGACACGAATATAGACACATGATACCAAGGACCGTTGAAGAGACACATCATGTCATTATAACTGTGGGTAAGTCTTACCTTGTGGGGATGGACATATTCATGACCCTTCTTCAGTGACACAGTGGTCTTTACAGGGCATGTGTCATTTATAAATCAAGGTATTACCAAGACGCTGTAGAACATACACTACATGACCAAAAGTATGTGGACACCTGCTCGTCAAGCATCTCATTACATAATCACGGGCATTAATATGGAGTTGGTCCCCCCTTTGTTCTTCTAGTAAGGCTTTCCACTAGATGTTGCAACATTGCTGCGGGGACTTGCTTCCATTCAGCCACAAGAGCATAAGTGAGGTCGGGCCCTGATGTTGGGTGATTAGGCCTGGCTCACATTCGCCATTCCATTTCATCCCATTGGTGTTTGATGGGCTTGAGGTCAGGGCTCTGTGCAGGCCAGTCAAGTTCTTCCACATGGATCTCAAACCACTTCTATATGGACCTCGCTTTGTGCACGGGGGCATTGCAAGAAACAGGAATGGCCTTCCCCCAAACTGTTGCCATAACGTTGGAAGCACAGAATAGTCTATAACTTCATTGCTGTAGCGTTAAGATTTCCTTTCATGTTTTCTTTTAAATCCACAATTTGGATACCTCCACAGCCTCAGAGGATCTAGGTCATTTTTCTAACCTCTCTGGATTACAACCAAATTATGATAAGTGAACTGTATTACTTACTGGATAAAAAAAATACTATTTTTACATTACCGTGCAGTTTACCAATAAAATGGTCTGAGAGTGAAGTTGACTTACTCAGTATTCATATTTTAAAATAAATAAATAATCTCACTACAATTCATTTGAAAAGAAAGCTAGCAAAAATAGATAAGATCTTGCTACCATGGAAAGGAAAATATCTGTATACTTGTGTAAAAATCCCCCTGATTACTTCTTTAGTCATATCCCAGTTTACCTACTTGCTTATGGCCTTGCCTACACCTAGCGACTTGCTTTTAAAATTATATGAGCAAAAAATATTCAATTTCATTTGAAACAGCAGGCAAGACAAAATTAAACAGCTCTATTTATATAATGAATATGAAATCAGAAGGAAGAAATGTTTAAATATTAAAGCATTAGATCTCTCACTAAAGTCCTCAGTCATACAAAAGATACTTGAATTCGAACTGGTTCTCTAGCTTGAGGACTTTAGTGAACACACCATAGACAGTTGGTTGATTTTCAGTTTAGTCCACCAGAAAATACAATATTATGCTTCAACCTAAATTATTAAGAAAAAGTATTCACTGCTCAAAAAAATAAAGGGAACACTTAAACAACACAATGTAACTCCAAGTCAATCACACTTCTGTGAAATCAAACTGTCCACTTAGGAAGCAACACTGACTGACAATACATTTCACATGCCGTTGTGCAAATGGAATAGACAACAGGTGGAAATTATAGGCAATTAGCAAGACACCCCCAATAAAGGAGTGGTTCTGCAGGTGGGGACCACAGACCACTTCTCAGTTCCTATGCTTCCTGGCTGATGTTTTGGTCACTTTTGAATGCTGGCGGTGCTTTCACTCTAGTGGTAGCACGAGATGGAGTCTACAACCCACACAAGTGGCTCAGGTAGTGCAGCTCATCCAGGATGGCACATCAATGCGAGCTGTGTCAAGAAGGTTTTCTGTGTCTGTCAGCGTAGTGTCCAGAGCATGGAGGCGCTACCAGGAGACAGGCCAGTACATCAGGAGATGTGGAGGAGGCCGTAGGAGGGCAACAAGCCAGCAGTAGGACCGCTACCCCCGCCTTTGTGCAAGGAGGAGCAGGAGGAGCACTGCCAGAGCTCTGCAAAAGGACCTCCAGCAGGCCACAAATGTGCATGTGTCTGCTCAAACGGTCAGAAACAGACTCTATGAGGGTGGTATGAGGGCCCGACGTCCACAGGTGGGGGTTGTGCTTACAGCTCAACACCGTGCAGGACGTTTGGCATTTACCAGAGAACACCAAGATTGGCAAATTCGCCACCAGCGCCCTGTGCTCTTCACAGATGAAAGCAGGTTCACACTGAGCACATGTGACAGACGTGACAGAGTCTGGAGACGCCGTGGAGAACGTTCTGCTGCCTGCAACATCCTCCAGCATTACTGGTTTGGCGATGGGTCAGTCATGGTGTGGGGTGGCATTTCTTTGGGGGGCCGCACAGCCCTCCATGTGCTCGCCAGAGGTAGCCTGACTGCCATTAGGTACCGAGATGAGATCCTCAGACCCCTTGTGAGACCATATGCTGGTGCGGTTGGCCCTGGGTTCCTCCTAATGCAAGACCATGCTAGACCTCATGTGGCTGGAGTGTGTCAGCAGTTCCTGCAAGAGGAAGGCATTGATGCTATGGACTGGCCGCCCGTTCCCCAGACCTGAATCCAATTGAGCACATCTGGGACATCACCTGCTTTAGTCCAGGTCTGGGAGGAGATCCCTCAGGAGACCATCCGCCACCTCATCAGGAGCATGCCCAGGCTTTGTAGGGAGGTCATACAGGCACGTGGAGGCCACACACACTACTGAGCCTCATTTTGACTTGTTTTAAGGACATTACATCAAAGTTGGATCAGCCTGTAATCACACTTAAATTTTGAGTGTGACTCCAAATCCAGACCTCCATGAGTTGATAAATTTGATTTCCATTGATAATTTTTGTGTGATTTTGTTGTCAGCACATTCAACTATGTAAAGAAAAAAGTATTTAATTAGAATATTTCATTCATTCAGATCTAGGATGTGTTATTTTAGTGTTCCCTTTATTTTCTTGAGCAGTGTGTATATATATATATTTTTTTTTTAAACAAAAATGGTATAATCTGGTCCTCCCGAGTGGCGCAGCAGTCTAAGGTTCAATCCCAGGCTGTGTCACAGAATGCTGTGACCGGGAGACCCATGAGGCGGTGCACAATTGGCTCAGCATCATCCGGGTTAGGGGAGGGTTTGGCCGGCTAGGATTTCCTTGTCCCATCGCGTTCTAGCGACTGCTTGTGGCGGGCCGGGCACCTGCAAGCTGACTTTGGTCGCTAGTTGGACGGTGTTTCCTCAGACACATTGGTGCGGCTGGCTTCCAAGTTCAGTGAGCAGTGTGTCAAGAAGCAGTGCGGCTTGGCAGGGTCGTGTTTCGGAGGAGGCATGGCTCATGACCCTTGCCTATCTCGAGTCTGTATGGGAGTTACAGCGATGGGACAAGACTAACTACCAATTGGATATCACAAAACTGGGGTGAAAAAGGGGGTAAAAGTTGACACACGCAGCCAACAAAACTATATGGAATTTTCTGCTCTACTCAAAATTACAACCAACTAATTGCAGCATTACCACAAAATTGGTAGAGGCAAGTGGACAATGACCCCAAGAATACTTCCAAAGTTGTGGCAAAATGGCTTAAGGACCACAAAGTCAAGGTATTGGAGTGGCCATCACAAAGCCCTGACCTCAATCCTATAGAAAATGTGTGGGCAGAACTGAAAAAGCATGTGCGAGCAAGGAGGCCAACAAACCTGACTCAGTTACACCAGCTCTGTCAGGAGGAATGGGCCAAAATTCACCCAACTTATTGTGGTACGCTTGTGGAAGGCTACCTGAACGTTTGACCCAAGTTCAACAATTTAAAGGCAATGCTACCAAATACTAATTGAGTGTATGTAAACTTCTGACCCACTGGGAATGTGATGAAAGAAATTTAAGCTGAAGTAAATCACTCTATTATTCTGACATTTCACATTATTAAAATAAAGTGGTGATCCTAACTGACATAAAACCAGGAATTTTTACTAGTATAAAATGTGAAGAATTGTGAAAAAATAAGTTTAAATGTATTTGGCTAAGGTGTATGTAAACTTCTGACTTAAACGGTAGATGGATGGCATTGAGGAGAGCTGAAGGGTGGGACTAAAAATAGCTATGCACACAGCCAAGACAACGCAGGAGGGGCTTCGGGACAAGCCTCTGAATGTCCTTGAGTGGCCCACTCAGAGGCCGGACTTGAACCCTGGAGAGACCTAAAAAACAGCTGTGCAGCAATGCTCCTGATCCAACCTGACAGAGCTTGAGAGGATCTGCAAAGAAGAATGTGAGAAACTCTCCAAATACAGGGGTGCCAAGCTTGTAGCGTCATACCAAGGAAGACTCGAGGCTGTAATCACTGCCAGATGTGCTTCAAAGTACTGAGTAAAGGGTCTGAATACCTATGTAAATGTGATATTTCATTTTTTATAAATGAGTAAACATTTAGTAAAAAACAGTGAGTCAACATGGGCCAGCATCCCTATGGAACGCTTTCGACACCTTGTAGAGTCCATGCCACAACGAATTGAGGCTGTTCTGAGGGCAAAAGGGGGTGCAACTCAATATTAGGAAGGTGCTCCATACCAAATTTGGTCATCGGCTCAGTTCTTATAGCCCTGGTTTGATATGGTGCCATCTAGTAGTGTAGTGTGGCTGATTATTCTCAAATTCATTAGAGGCTAATTCATTGAGTCTTCATAACGAAATCTAGAGTCAATATGATTTATGGTTCATGAGAAGACTAAGTATTTTTTGCATCAGCATAAGTGCTAACGTGCATCTATAGGTACTGTAAATCCATACAGTATTTGAATGTAGCAACAAAAAAAATCTCTAAACCATTAAGCGACTAATGTAAGGAGTCTATATACACAAAATCTGGAGTGAATCTGGCATATAGTTCATGAGATGATTTTGAGCATTTGCGTTAAATATGAAAATAATTAGTTAATAGTTTCCATGTTTTTTGAGAAATCAACAAGAAATTCAGTGTGGTTCATCTTAGGGACGGCCATGATAGCGATGACACATTTCAAGTTGATAATTCACTATGGAAGTGGATTTAGTGGTTTAAATGGACACAAATCAGATTTGTCAATAACTCAGCCATCTTTTGACCAATCCCTTAGTTTGAGAAAAGTACCATGGTCCAACATTCCAAATTTAGTCAGATTTGTATGATTATTTAAAAGCATTAGTTTTACATACTCAAATTTGACTGTAAAGGTTCCTTATTTTTGAAGATAAATGCCAAACTTAACACGGTTCATCATGGTAATGTCTGTGATGACCCTAAAAAGTTGAGTTGATGGGCCATTTTCTAGTGGATTTAAATGGTAAAGTAAAATCAGATTTCCTGATTTATCAATTACTCAGTCATCTCTTAACCAACCCCTTAACTTAATTTGAGATCATCTAAGAGATGTACCATGGGCCTACATACTGCATTTGTTTTTTTAGAGTGTATGTGGTTCATGAGAATACGTTTTTCAAAAGTAAAAAAATAAATGTCCAAGATGGAGGAAAACCTATCCTGACGGACATTAAGGGTCCTTGAGGAGAATATGTTCAGGATGAGGAAAGACACCTACAAACAAGGTTTCAAGTGTTTAGGTCAAACGGGCCGCCGGATATGAGGGTTTAAGTGAGACTGCTTATAACAGTGCCACCTATAGACCAATCGGTAGTTGGCTTGTAATTTCTGTGTGCCAAATTCAAAACAAAAGTAACCAATCTACACGAGTTCGCTGTGAACCCCTAATAATTAGCCAGACACATCAATAGCTATTTCTTAAATACTTTATACAAAATTAATAAATTGTAATGTACACATTTTAATGATCAATACCATGATTTTTCCAGTTGCAAAATAAAAATAAAACCTCACAAAAGTCCAGTTACTTGGACATACAACACGTGCTAACTATTGTAGTGATTCAATTATAGTGCAATGCTTCACAAGGTTTAAAAAATGTAAATGAAACAAAAAGTGAACTCTTGCACAGCTTGGCACAAGGAACATGTATGTTAGTGGCAATGCCCTTCTTAGAAGTAGACATTTTCCCCTAAATCAACAGCCCAAAAGATGTATTCACATTGGTACTGTAGATTCTGCATATAAAGCCCAGATATAGCTTTAACAGTGTGTGATGTTGCACTTTTCTTCTTTGTGTGAACATCAAACTGACAATTATTGTATGGACAACGGCAGTGTTACTTGACAAATAGCAAAAAATTCTCCTCGTTTCTATCAGGGATATGACAGGCATGCATTACCCCTTTCTGTATACTGTAGATCCAATAAACTCATGATACCGTACTGAACATCACTCCAACATTTTTTAAGAGGGATCAAAATGGAAAATAACAAAAATATAAATACTATATCTCAAAAAATTAATACATCTAAACAAATATAAATCCTCCAATACAATTAAAAACAAAAATAAAGTAACAGCAATAAGGAAAATCACAGACAATATCAGTCTGATACGGTTGATTTAGGTCAAATTGACCAACCCTCTGTATCGTTGTGAGACAAAAGAAACACAGAAAATGGGGGGTAAAAACATGTATATAGAAATCTTCTATTATCACCAATGTAAGGCCACTCAGAGATACAAGGAAACATAGCTGGAAAATATTTGCAAACCGAGAGCTTGGACTGCCTTTTCCTAGCCTCGTTACGAACCATACGAGGCTAGCCTTTCCCTCATCTGAGATTAAAATCATTTAAACTCCTCTGGTCCCAAAAGACCCTCTAGGTCCAGTTAGTATCTGTAGGGTCCTGCTAGAAAACTGCAGTAAAAAGCAATTCAAAACCACTTTGAAAACTATACTCAAACTCCATCTAGCAGCCCTCTGTTTGCAAAGTAGACCAGAGTATACATATGGAATAAATACATAAAAACTATAAACAAAATGGCTGTCATTGAGGGTTGGTTATTTAGCAGTGATTACTAAGTTCAAGACAGGGCCCTACATACACCATTGCTGTTTTTGATGTAAGAAGCAATAGTCCATATTAAAAAGTGCTCACCACTCTATCCTTAAAAGGAAGTTTCTCTGGATAGAAGGCAGCCCTTGTGTTAAGAACATTTGACAATTTAGACTAAAAAGTATTACAGTAATTCTTATTCAAAGTGCATTGTTAACACTGTATGGGACTAATGGGTTATGAATAGGAGCCCAATACTTGACAAGGCACACAACTTACAAACCCTTTACATTGAGTGCTGTTGACGTTACAGTACCTCATGTCAAAAAATAGGGGGGAGACAAACATAAAACTCACTTCAGAACCACCACACGGCACTAATTTTAATACAAAAACCCCCCCACCACTTTTCTACAGGGAAAAACGGTGGATTTGTACACTATATTTAGGAGTAGGGTACTTGACATGCTGTAGAAGTCCAAACGATAGAAACCAGGTGAATCTACTTCGAACAAAACACCAACAATGACATCCTGCATTTGGACCCTAATAGTGGCATCAATGAGATGAACATGGATCACGAAGAACACTAAAGAGAGATTGAGGAAGATAAACAGCTTTCTACTACAGTTACAGTTTTGTGTCTGAACTTCACACGTTCACAGCTTCTAAAGTGTAAGGCATCAAACATTTGGCCACAGTTGGGGGGGTATTGCACATGAACACTGAGGGGGATTGTGGGGTGAGGGGGAGACCCTGTACTGAAGTGCATACAGGCTGGCAGGAATTGATTGGCATATAGCTCCCATGGCATGTCCATAGTGCCAGACTGGCGAACCAACATAAGTACAATATCGTGTGAGATTGTGCCTAATAACCATTGAGTGAGAGAGAAACTAACTACGTATGTGTAGGAGATGGTGAGTGAGGGACACAAAAGGTGGAGTCTGAGAAAAACACAGTGAGTGACAGTGTGATGGTGAACCAGTGTCCATCAAACAGCCAATAGCAGCCAGGGGACATTATTAGTCCAAAGTAGTAGTAGTCAATGTGCTCCTATTACTTCCCACTTTACTAGAGGCCCTTCACACCCCTCCTTCAGGGAGACCTCATCTGCCCTCCTCCTCAGAGCGTAACTCAGACTTGAGCTTGACGAACTCCTTGGCCACCTCGTCGTTGGAGCGCTGGGAGAGGATGCGCATGGCGGTGAGGCCGGTCTCGTCCATGGTGACCCGCTGACCCAGGGGGCACCAGCACGCCACACTGCCCTTCTCTGCCACATCCCGCAGCTGCATCACAGCCATGCCCACCACCCGATCGGCACGGCCAAAACAATAGTCCTTCACACACATCTGCAGCTCGTAGCACTCAAAGCCATCCTCATTACCTAGGATACTGAGGAGACATGGAAGAGGGGAGGGAGATCATTTTTTACAACTTTACTTTTTTACAATTTTTACAATGAGCAATGGCTATTTCAAGGGAGTACACATTGATCATTTTAGGCAACAGGCTACTGTACTATTGCTTGGCTCTGGACTCACAAGTGGAAGGTCTCGTTGAACTTGGGCGCCCAGCTGTTGTTCTTGGACTTGGATTGGAACTTGCGCTTCTTGTCACTGAGGTGGGGTCCAATCATGGTGATCTCCACAAAAGGCCGGAACATCCCAGACGTCTGCCACTTCAGATCATTGGCTCCCACCACTAGTACAACGAGGAAGGAGATGAGTTTGTTTGTTGGGATGGGGAGAGAGCGAGAAGTGTTTATTGGAGTAATTGTTTTCCTTAACTCCACAAATATACAAACCTTTGACAGTGACTTTGTGCTCCCCAGTACCAGGGTGGGTGAATAGGTCGATCTGAATGGATATCTCTCCCACCGGCTTGTCCACTCCTGACCCTAGCGCACACAGATGGAAACACAAGACATTATCTTCCAGTGGTGGTCAGTGTGATTATAGATACCAGTAGTATCCTTTAGGGAGGAGGAGGAGAAGGTATGGGTAGGGTCATACAACCAGGAGGAGGAGCAGTCAACGTTGGTGTTTGGGGCAAACTCACCCACAGGGGCAGATGGGAGGGGGTTTATGTACAGAGTAAAGGAGACCGGTGTTGTTAGCACATGCTATCCATTCATGGCACCACCTACCCCTGGAGGGTTGTATTTTTTCTTTGGGAGTTAACCTAATACCCTTCCCATTGTGCACTGGTGAGGAGGCAGCAGAAAAGATCCCAAGAAAGAAGACAAATAAGCAAACAGTGTCAAATGGCAGCAGTGAGTCATTTTAGAGTTAGACAAATCACAGCACACAGAACAGTCACAGAGCCAGTGAAAGTTTGTTTCTAGGTATGTAACAGAGGCACAGTATTTAGCTGATAGATCAACTTCAAGCCCAATACTAAATAGAACAGTACTCAAGAGGGCGCACTGGAGCCTCTGGTGACCCCTGGTGGCAAAGCAGGGGAGAAGCAAAGGTCTTATTTTATGACTACTGTATTTAGTTAGACACAATGGGAAGCAGACTGATGCTATTGTGTGTGTGTGTGTGTGAGTGCGTGCCAGCTGCCTCACCTTGTGTGTGTTGTGTTGTGACGAAGGTCTTGATGAGCGTGTCTGTGGTCTGTGTGTAAAGGGACAGAGCGTGGCGTAGTGAGGTCAACTCAGGACTCTTCTCCAGGAACGCCTTCTTCAGACCGTTCCCTCCTGCATGGAAGTATTGCTGCAGAAGAGTGAGTGAGGAGTGAGTGAGTGAGAGAGAGCGAGAGAGATGAAGAGGGAGAAGGTTTGATTCCCTAATATACAATGAATGAGGCCTGTAATTAAAGGATCAGCAACACAGTCCCCTCATCATCTAAGTAGTAACTTTACCACAGGTGTATGTTTGTCTATAAACTTAAAGACAAACTTTGATTGTGTCCAGTGCTATATCCATGACAGCACACTGTTTCGGTGTCAGGCTTTTGGCCTCTCCTGCCATGTGATCTTTAAGCTTGGAGAGCTGCCCCAGTTCCTTGGCTGCAGACAGGATCTGAGCCCCCTGAGGAGAGGAATACACAACATTAGGTGACGGTGTGTTTGGAGTAGAGTCTCGTGAGGAAAAGGCCCAGGTTTGAAGGTAAATGTTAGGAGGGTGTTAGGCCTTACGAAGGTGTCGTTTCCTTGGGGCAGGACGATGGTTTTCTCCAGGCTGCTCATCACAATCCTCCACAGCTCTTTCAGAACCCGCTTTAGAACAGTCTTCTCACACGCTGTGGCAAACAGCGTTAACCTGCATAGACACACGGACGTTTAATGTGACAACACATACAGCAAATCAACAAGTACACAATCACGCAACATGGCACAACATACTGACAAAAACAACTGACTTCTGAGGGAACGCACCAAAATGGGCACCACCAAATCAGCAGCCAATAGAAAAGCAGGAGGGATCCACTCACTTTGAATCCAGGAAGTCCATAAGTGGCCGTAGCACGTTGTCTGAGTCGGCCTCCACCATGTTGCGGCTGTTGGCGTTGACTGGGCCCTTGATCTGGTACAGCAGAGAGGCCATCTGTCTCATACAGTCATCAATACAAACCTGGAAACTACAGGAGAGAAAGGAGCCACAGGTATTAGGGTTCAGAGCCAAAATGGACTCCATATATATGGACTCCATGTGTGCATGAGTTCACAGTGGAAACATTATGAGTGACATAGTATGGGGAGAGTGTACACGTTGGAATCCTGGGACTGTGTGGGAGCATGCGTGTACCTGTTTCCAAACGTGGTACTCAGCTCATCCAGCACATTGTTCAGCTTGACCTGAAGCTCATTCAGGAGGTCACTGGCTTCTGTGTCCAGCTGGAGACAAACAGGCAGACACACAGATAGTCAGACAGGCGCAGCGAAGCACACAGAGACAGTGTAATAAGTATAGAAGTACTGAGTACAGAATTGCTTTGGTAAAACAGTTAAGCATGATTCTCATAAACCATAGATATGGGGGAAAACAGCAACATAATTCCCTTTGATGCCAGATAATACACATACTGTAAAGTATGCGAATTGCAAGCCAAAGTAGAGCACACACAATAATTCAGCAGCAATGGAGAAAACATGTTATTCTGCTTTTTGCCAGTAGATGACCTAGTATGGCAAGAAAAGGCAATGGTCACTCAAACATCGTTTTCAGAGAAACTGTGAAAAATGTTTGACTGAAGTAGCGAGATTCCCTATACTTGCAATGTCACTGCTACTTCTCTTCCAGTTAGTTACAGTCATTGTTATTAGAGCCAACACTCCTGTAGACTAACCCACCTTTTTGTCGGTAATAATCACCACCTTCAAAGACAGCAGATGAAAGAAAATGGCGGTTTAATATGACAGCAGATTCATTGACTCAGAAGTATATTCTATTGGAGGACCACCAGGGGTCACAATGTGTCCCGTATCTACAACCACAGCATCAGTCTGACAGAAACCATCTGACAGAGGCCTAAAGCAACCACAGCCAGACAGATGACAACATGATGTGGCCCATTAAGCTAATGCTTCAATAGGCCAGCTGATACATGGACTGCCAGGGACTAGACTACATGTCTAGATTGCAGACAAGAGTATAGGACAGCTGTAGGGGAGACTACTGAAGGAGTTCTGCACCAGTGGATACGAGGAAGGCTTACAGGGGCTATAGGGAGAGATTGAGTATGTTTTTTTCATGAGCCTCCTGTACGTGTATATACTGCTGAGTAAGTGACAGTTAGTGAGAGTGATACAGTGTTAGTGGAGATGGGAACTGATGATGTCACATCCTTACTACACTCACCTTCTCGTCTTTCTTTTCAGGCTATCAGAGAGTGGGAGGGGGGAAAAAAAGGAGATCACCGTATTTATTGCTGTATTTTATCAAGAGCTAGTATGGAGGTAAAAACTAGAAATACATGGCAAATATCTGATGGTGCTATAAAATAATATTGTACCAATTGGGAAATGTGTTGACCAATGAACCAGTGACATTTTTGTGAGCAGCATAGCTACCGCTCAACTATACGACCCAGGGATAAAGGCACAAACTAACCCACCTTTTCCTCTGGGGGTGCATCCATCTTTGAGAGACGTACAATAAAAAATAAATAAAAGTCAAATGTGTCTTTTGTTGCAATAAAGTACAGACCAGCAACAGACCCAACTAGTACTAACAGCAGGAGAAGATTTAGGATAATAAACTTAACCAAGACAAAATTGTTAAAAGAGGTACAGTAAACCTTTGCATACATACTGTAGGACTACATACTGTAGGACTACATACTGTAGGACTACATACTGTATGTATGCAACACTTGTTTGTAATGAACCCACCTTCTCTTTGTCAGTCTATTGAAAACAAAAGAAAAGGGAAAAGAACTAAATCATTCAACTGCGTAGTAGTCTGAAAGTAAATGAAGTTGTGGGAAGGAGATGTCTGTGTAATGGAGCGCAAGACAGCTGCACTTGGATTTAGCCAACAGGTAAGGGACAACAGTACCGTAGTCATATAGGGGAAGAGTGTTGCACCAAACAGATGACCAGTGAAAAACCCAACAAGATCAAAGTCACCCGGGTAACGATGGTGGTGTCCATTCACACCAAGGCACAATGACGTGGCGAATGCGAGTGTGACCACCACTACGTGAGTGGAGAGAGGGGCAGTGAGTGGGAATGACTATATGTGACCATGACGATATCAGTGAGTGTGTCACTGACACAACCTCTACTACACCAACAAACCTCAACCTGCTCCTCCTCAACCACCTCCTCCTCCACACTTTCCTGAAGGGTTGGAGTGAGACAGAACACAAAACATACTGTGAACCTCCAGCCAGAGGCAGAACGGTTGATAAACCCTCAGAGAAATGATTGATACACTGAGTCGGTTTACAAGTTACACCAGCCGACCATGTCAACAATGACAGCAGTATCAGACATTACAGTATCATGTTCTGTATTTACAGTGCATTCGGGAAGTATTCAGGGAGGCCTTCTTCAGGGAGGTGACCAAAAACCCGATGGTCACTGACAGCTCCAGAGTACCTCTGTGGATATGGGAGAACCTCCAAGAAGGACAACCATCTCTGCAGCAGTCCACCAATCAGGCCTGTATGGTAGAGTGGCCAGAAGGAAACCATTCCTCAGTAAAAGGCACATGACAGCCCGCTTGGAGTTTGCCAAAAGGCACCTAAAGACTCAGACCATGAGAAACAAGACTCTCTGGTCTGATGGAACCAAGATTGAACTCTTTGGCCTGAATGCCAAGTGTCATGTCTGGAGGAAAACTGACACTATCCCTACTGTGAAGCATGATGGTGGCAGCATCATGCTGTGGCAATGTTTTTCAGTAGCAGGGACTGGGAAACTAGTCAGGATTGAAAGAAAGAAGAACAGAGCAAAGTACAGAGAGAGATCCTTGATGAATACCTGCTCCAGAGCACTCAGGACCTCAGACTGGGGCAAATGTTCACCTTCCAACACGACAACGACCCTAAGCACACAGCCGGGACAAGTCTCTGAATGTCCTTGAGTGGCCTAGCCGGAGCCCGGACTTGACCCAATCAAACATCTCTGGAGAGACCTGAAAATAACTGTGCAGCGATGCTCCCCATCCAACCTCACAGAGCTTGAGAGGATCTGCAGAGAAGAATGGGAGAAACCCACCAAATACAGGTGTGCCAAGCTTGTAGCGTCATACCCAAAACTCAGGGCTGTAATCGCTGCCAAAAGTGCTTCAACAAAGTACTGAGAGGGGGAAAAAAAAACAATTTAAATACATTTTTAGAATAAGGTTGTAGCTTAACAAAATGTGGAAAAAGTCAAGGGGTCTGAATACTTTCCGAATGCACTGTGCGGAAAAGGGGTCGTCAGTTTTCTATTTGAGGTTCAAAAACAATATATTATATATATGTATATCCATGTACAGAAAGTCCATACATACATACATAATGTCCTAGTCTTACACCCACCTGCCGCCATTCTATCATTTTGCCCATGTTGCCCTAGGGGGGGGGGAAAAGAAGGGGAAAATGCCCAAGTTTCTTTTATTCCTGCTAACTGCACGAAGTCATCACCACAGTTTGAAGGTCAGAGTGATTATAATGAAGACCTGTGTGAAGGCTTTCCAGGACACAGATAAAAAGACATGTCGTAACAGCAGAATGTTCATTATCAGTCAA
Organism: Oncorhynchus kisutch; assembly: GCF_002021735.2. Lineage (NCBI taxonomy): Eukaryota > Metazoa > Chordata > Actinopteri > Salmoniformes > Salmonidae > Oncorhynchus > Oncorhynchus kisutch. The sequence continues at coordinate 14,765,153 of NC_034196.2, forward strand.
CGGTTTACGACCATTCCATTAGAATTGTACAATTTTGAAGATACTGTAGTTTATTTGAGTATTTCTGTCAAAATAAACATAACAGAATTGTTTTTTTTTATGTTACATTTTTTGGGGGGGCTTGTTGACAATGAAACTTGAACAGTGTGTCTTGTCTTTTAAGTGTCTAATTTGTGTTGCCAGGCAGAAGGGCGAGAGTCAGCATGTACTGGGAAGTTCCTGTGAACTCTTCCTACTAAACTTCATCTGAGATAACGCCATTCCTAATCACTCCTTCCCTCCCACATCTCCCTCCTCCTCTACAGGAGCCCAGAACAGTCCGCCTTTCAAGTTCATCTCCTCACAGCACGACGCAGAGCTTTGACGACAACATCACGGCTTCACACAACCCCAGAGTTGTGCTTCTTTGAAAACACAGTTCAGATTAAAGTTCCACTCTCTACATTCATTAGATGAACACTGATTGTCTTACCTTAGAAAAACCCAACCACAAGCCAAATGCCATTCATCAGCAGTGAATAAACAAACAATTCTGGATACTAGCTTATTCCATGCATTTCACACTTTCACAGCCCCAATAATCTGAAACTGATCCTCTGGGTGCAGAAGTTCTTACCATTACACTTCCATACCCTCAAAAGACTAAAGACTCATCTAATTGGCCACAGGGAACTATCATGTGAGAAATCTAGCTCCAGTATTTGACTTGTCTATGGTTTTACTATGGGGGTACCTAAAGGCTCTATAGAGGGTGAACTCTATCCTACAGTCGTCTAATGATAAATACCCACCAGAGTCTTTCTCTCCTCATCCTCAGTTCTGACCTGCTAGTCAGGGGGAAGGCGAGTTAGACAACGCTTAATATGCAACAGGATCTACAACACTTTGGCAACTATCAAACAGCCTCCGACCAAAAGTGAACGAACACCCACCTTCTCGTCCTCTTCTTCCTCATCATCCACCTGCTCGTCAATCTTAAGCAGCGGAGGAAACACCTATTTAAAGTCAATTTGTCAAAGTCTAGTGCTACAATTCAGCCATGGGTGCGTAAACCAAAACGATGGGATTACTAGGCCAAACAACAAACTGCTTTACTCAACATCCAAACCACATAACTGACTTACTACGCAGTAAGAACGGAACAATCATTCAGAATAAAGCATGTCCTAAACATACTTAACATATAGATACTACATTGTGCTCTTAAGTAGGGATGCTAAACATACTGAAGGGACGGTAATGAAAACCTATAGACCGCACATAGCTTTATGCACTCTAGGAAATTGATCTAGGGACATAATAGCATCACCAAGGGCATATGTTAATGTAACAGTCTAGTAGTCTACACAATAAGCACTGGCTTATAGCTGCTATTGATCTAATGCTTTATTCCACATGGCAGGATACTACAGTAGCACACATCCACTTCTCCAAGTCACGTGAACCATCTCCCTACCATTGCTTCCGCTTTTGCAATCTAGTACGGAAAGACACAAACATATTCATAATCTTGTCTATGAAGAACAGTCACACACAAAAGCAATTTGAACCATGTGTTCACATAGAGCAAATAGTTGATGTTCTTCATTTCTCTAGGTGTGATGCTAGAGTAGCACATCATTCACTCCTTTAAATCAAAACCTGCTAAAAACCAATGGCTGCTCGACCGGCTGCATGAGCCCAGAGACACAATGCGCATGTAGTTTTCTCCAGGAGGTTTCTGGTGGTCCAGAGCACAGTAAGTATGAACATTGTTCACCCCGATTCCATCTTACCCATCTGTGAAAAATAGCTATTTGTTATCATCTTTTCCCCATACATAGTGTTGCTGCTTACCTGTTTGGCACCCATGGACTCAAACATCTTCTCCAGCTGGATACGCAACTGCTGCACATTGTTCATCAGTACACAGGGCTACGAAGGGGAAGAGAGCGAGCGATAGATAGAGAGACCATTTAGAGGTTGAAACTCCCATTGAAAACACTAAGGATACAGTGCATTAGGAAAGTATTCAGACCCCTGGACTTTAACATTTTGTTACGTTACAGCCTTACTCAAAAATGTGGAATAATGTCTAAAAAACTATGAATACATTTTAGAATAAGTCTAACGTAACAAAATACGGAAAAAGTCAAGGGGTCTGAATACTTTCCGAATGCACTATGATGTGTAAGGCAGAATATGAAGACTTACAATCTTCTCTTTGTCAGAGTAGGAGGGGAAGCTCTTGGTCAGAATGGCACTGTACTGCAGAAGAACTTTGGCAATAGTCTGTGGGGAGGAAAACAGGTCATTACAGTGTCATTGGAAATATGTTCTCTCATTCCAACCACTAAATGACTGTCATCCTTTTCTGTTAATGGGAAGTGGCCTTTAACACTGACTAGAAGCTAGTGTGTTTTTTAGGTAAAGTTAGAGTGAGGGTATGTGAGGTTACTGTCGGGTAACTTTTCTGGACTACTGCTGGAATGAGTCCTCTGAAAGTAGGAATGCATTCTCTGAATATATTCTCTGTGATGAAAAACCTCAGTCTCTCTATAGACTGTGCCAGCCCAAGCCCAGCTAGAAAGTACGATTGTCGCATTAGACATTTCTATTTAATAAGAACATATCATATCCAATTCCTTTACACAAATGTTAAAGTCCCCCAGACAATGCTCGGGCTGCTTTTATAGAAATAGGATTTTCTAAGGCTAATATCTGTAATAAGGGTATAGTACTCTAAAATAAGAAAAGCAATGGTAAGGATTTCTCTAAAGGAAAGAGTTGGCTGCTTTCCGAAGAAAATGCAATGGGCGGTCATGATCATTAATCACTTTAATGAGATTTGGGGCTATTTCAAAATGTTTGAGCAAATGCCAAACTTTCTCTCCCAGTAACCAGGTTTCCATCCAACCATTTCATGCGAGTAAAGTACATGTCGGAAAAATGTTGCGACAGGCCTGATGGAAAAGCTCATTTGTCGGAAAATGTTGAGAAAAAAAATACACTAGACAAGGTGGGATCTTTTTGTGTGAATAAAATTGGGCGAGAAATGGCGGGATAAACTTGGAGTCACACAATGATATGTTGTGTGGTCCTCGCACTACAACTCGGGAAAGCATACAATTTATTGGGCTACAGATGAAATAAATTCTTCACAGGGTTGGGCCTCCCGACTGGCGCAGCGGTCTAAGGTACTGCATCGCAGTGCTTGGGGTGTCACTACAGACCCAGGTTTGATCCCAGGCTATGTCATAACCAGCTGTGACTGGGAGTCCCATAGGGCGGCACAGAATTGTCCCAGCGTAGTCTGGGTTTTGGGATGGTTTAGCGGAGGGGGCTTTAATTGGCTCATCGCGTATTAGCGACTCCTTGTGGTGGGCTGGGTGCCTGCAGGCTGACTTCGGTCGTCAGTTGAATGGTGTTTCCTCTGACACATTGGTGCAGCTGGCTTCCGGGTTAAGTGGACGGGTGTTAAGAAGCGTGGTTCGGCGGGTCATGTTTTGGAGGACACATGACTCCACCTTTCCCTAGCCCGTTGGGGAGATGCAGCGTTGAGACAAGATGGAAATTGGGGAGAAAAATTTAAATTAAAAAAACTTCAGGTTGATGAAAGTGCACGGTGATGAGCTTGATGTTGTTTTCCAATAAATATAGAGGGTCTTATTCTGGTAACATGATGATCAATGCTTGGGTGCCGTTTGAGAAACAAAAATAATCTCACTATTTTGTTCATAATATTCTCAACATGTAGCTGGCTTAACCAGGATCTGGGGAAAAGAAATGACGAATATGACTAGATCTCTTCTCTGCCCAGAAAGCTACCATTCATGCTACCACTCACCAGCTCTGCGGGTTTATGTCAATATATATGTTTGTTACTCACCAAATATGCAACAATTGTAATTTACTGCAGTTATGCCCGGTACGTACTTCCAGAATAGGTGTATATGAAAATGTACAAGCAAATGTATTGTTTTTGACCAGAAAAGGCACCGCTAGGGTTTCAATCATTTGGTCCCGGAATCAGGAGGGAATGAGCCACAACATGCTGAATCCTCCAACAAGGATTTCTGGAAAACCAGGGAATTTATTGAAAGTTGACACAATTTTGCAACCCTAGCGATGCCTCTTCTGGTCAATTTTTTAAAATTGATTTAGACCCATTTTGGAAGTACAATACATACCAGGTGTAATGGCAGTAAACTACGTTAGATGCAGGCACATTTGGTGAGTAACAAACATATTTTGACATAACTCTTGCAGAGCTGGTGAATGGTAGCTTTCTGGTCAGAGATCATCATATTCATCCTATCCTTTGCCCAGACACTTGATCAGTAGATAGCATACCTGCACTGTATGTACAAGCTCTTGGCTAGAGCGCACACTGTGTGCCAAGTACAGAGTGGGCACATTCGCAATATAAACACACATTTATTCATGAACAAAACCATTAGAGTTGAAAATGCGGTGGAAGCCCATTTAACTTGTATTTTTTTATTTGGTACATGGAAATGTAACCACACGTTATTCTTATGTGCACTACGTCATCACGCACAGCCTTTACAAGTGAATTTGATGGAAACACATCTCAGGTGTGAAAATGTGCATATATTTTTTTAATGCCAATTTTTTTTATATTCACATTCAAATATGTTGCCAATTGGATGGAAACCTAGCTATTGTTTGAAAAACATTTCAAGCCTAAAGTAGAACTCAAGCATGACTTGAATCTCACAGATGGTGGAGATGAGAGAACAATCTATCCCAACGGGCATTTGTCAACAGGTCAGACAGGTAGCTAGGACAACGAGGTTAAGGTTACCTTGGCGAATCGTCGGCTGTAGTGGGCCATGACCTTTGGGTCAGGACAGTCCAGTTTCTTGATGATCTCAAAGCTCTGGTTGAGCTGGGTGAAGACGTCCACCACCGAGCAAGAGAAGAGAGCATGCTCAGATGTCTGCTGGAACTGGTGGGAGAAGGGGATGGAGACAATTGTAACTATATCGTTTATAGTGAAGAGCTGACAAAGATTGGTTATTTTCCCGTTACTCACTCCATCTTTCTTGTCTCTCTCCAGAGCTCCATGCATGAACTCCATGGAAACGCTTTCATTCTCATCCAGCCACTGCAGCACAAACTGTAAGAACCACCTGCACATGGGAAAGATTGGCGTAAGGGGTAAAATAGAGTGAACCTATTTTTATACACATTTCTTAAGTTAAAACAAGTCATGGTTAACTCACGATGGGTAGTCGGGTACAACCCCTTTGAAGTTTGGCAGGTCCTTCACATACTCATTGTACAGCCACTTGACCTTGAAGTGCAGGTTCATGTAGTCGGCACTCTTACAGAGCCGGTGCTTTTCATGCTCTGTGGAGACAAACACAACAGAGAGTGAGTGTGTGTCTCTCTGAGGGTGTTTCTCTTTTTGTGCGTGTCATTATGTACAAGTGTGCATAAATATGCACTTATGTATGAGTGTCTGAGTCATAATATTACTGTAAGAGAAGTATGGATATTTAGGGCACAGAACAGGTAGGATTCTGTAAGCTTGGAGGTAGAGGAGTGAAGAGCAGCCAGCCACCCCCAGCGGGCTGTACAGCCACAGCCAGGTGACATGAGGGCTCTCCTCTCTCAACTGGGCATTGAAGTGGGCTTACTGCAGGCTGAGTGTGTGATGGGCAGCTCCACTCCCCTTGTGCCCCTGGGCACGGTGATTAACACACACAAAACATCGAGAGACATCTATCATTGGGAGAGTGTGAAAATGAGTTTCATGAGGACAGAGGAAAGTTAGAGATGTACAATCCACCTCTGGGGAGAGGTAATAGATGGGGTCCTGGGAGACATGAGCAGCTTTCACACCCAGCACATCTACTCCCTGCTTCTGTCGCCCTCTCGCTCTGCACCGCATGAAGCTCTACTGTGTCTCACATCCCCAGAACTCCTCCATCCTCCCCTCTCTCTCTCCATACTCAACTTCAGTGTAGCTTGCTCCATATTCTTCTCCCTCCCTAGTAATCCCACTCAGCCCTCCGCCTTGCCCTCGTCGGAATACGGTAAGTAAAACATCGTCAGAAACTGTCCGACCACAGAGAAACAGCCTTCCCTATAGGATTACCTTTGCATCTCTGTTGGGAATGACAGTTTTCACTGGAAACACAGATCTAACTATGTTTATATGTTGGGGGTTCTGGGAGGAGAACAAGACAAGAGGAGTGATGGGGTGGAGTTGATGCTCTTACCAGCATAAAATGTCTGCCCACGAAGGTGGAATTCAGATGGGGCTAGAACACAGAGGAATGAGCACGGACCGAAGGAACGAAATGAAAGACAACAAGGCAACAAAATAGAAAGAAATAGATCAAGATAGAAGTGGAGAGGAAGATGGAATGGAGACGAGCTCCAGTAGAAATAAAATTATATTCAACACTAAAATACATGATATAAACTAGGTGGTACCAGCCCTGATAGCTGATTGGCTGACAGCCGTAGTATATCAGGCCGTACACCAGGGGTATGACAACACGTTTTCTTTTACTGCTCTAATAAAGTTGGTAACCAGTTAATAATAGCAATAAGGCACCTCGGGGGTTTGTTGTATATGGCCAATATACCACGGCTAACGGCTGTATCCAGAACAGTACCTAAGAACCGCCCTTAGCTGTGGTATATTGGCCATATACTGTACCACACCCCCTCAGGTGTTATTGCGGAAATATCTAACGGCTAACAGAATACTGGCACTTGTAGAATAGCATAAGAAGAGGGTCTCTTATCATTTACAGTACAGTATGCAGTCTTACCCTGAAGCCACTGGTAATGATCAACGTTATCCATTACTGAAAGAAAGACATGGTAGAAGACACATACACAATGCTGAGACAGAGACGGAGCCACAGACAGGGGGTGGAGAAGACAGACTGGGGAGATTTCCTTTTCCTTCTACTGTTACTTAGTACCTATAGTACACTCCACATGAACAGTTGAAGTCAGAAGTTTGCATAAACCTTAGCCAAATACATTTAAACTCAGTTTTTTACAATTCCTGACATTTAATCCTAGTAAAACTTCTGTCTTAGGTCAGTTAAGATCACCACTTTATTTTAAGATTGTGAAATGTCAGAATAATAGTAGAGAGAATGATTTACTTCAGCTTTTAATTATTTCATCACCTTCCCAGTGGGTCAGAAGTTTACATACACTCAATTAGTATTTGGTACCATTGCCTTTAAATTGTTTAACTTGGTTCAAACAGTTCGGGTTGCCTTCGACAAGCTTCCAACAATAAGTTGGGTGAATTTTGACCCATTCCTCCTGACAGAGCTGGTGTAACAGAGTCAAGTTTGTAGGCCTCCTTGCTCGCACATGCTTTTTCAGTTCTGCCCACAAATTCTCTCTGTGATTGAGGTCAGGGCTTTGTGAGTAGTCTGGCTTTCTTTATGGCGGTTTTGGAGCAGTGGCTTCTTCCTTGCTGAGCTGCCTTTCAGGTTATGTTGATATAGGACTTGTTTTAATGTGGATATAGATACTTTTGTACCGGTTTCCTCCAGCATCTTCACAAGGTCCTTTGCAGAAATTCTGGGATTGATTTGTACCTTTTCGTACATTAATCTCTAGGAGACAGAACGTGTCTCCCTCCTGAGCGGTATGACGGCTACGTGGTTCCATGGTGTTTATACTTGCGTACTATTGTTTGTACAAATGAATGTGGTACCTTCAGGCTTTTGGAAATTGCTCCCAAGGATGAACCAGACTTGTGGAAGTCTACAATAAAAAAAAATCCTGAGGTCTTTGCTGATTTCTGTTGATTTTCCCATGATTTCAAGCAGAGGCAAGGTAGGTCTTGAAATACAGTGGGTTAAAAAAGTATTTAGTCAGCCACCAATTGTGCAAGTTCTCCCACAAACAGATGAGGCCTGTAATTTTCATAATAGGTACACTAACTATGACAGACAAAATGAGAATTAAAAAAATTCAAGAAAATCACATTGTAGGATTTTTAATGAATTTATTTGCAAATTATGGTGGAAAATAAGTATTTGGTCAATAACAAAAGTTTCTCAATACTTTGTTATATACCCTTTGTTGGCAATGACAGAGGTCTAATGTTTTCTGTAAGTCTTCACAAGGTTTCACACTGTTGCTGGTATTCTGGCCCATTCCTCCATGCAGATCTCCTCTAGAGCAGTGATGTTTTGGGGCTGTTGCTGGGCAACACGGACTTTCAACTCCCTCCAAAGATTTTCTATAGGGTTGAGATCTGGAGACTGGCTAGGCCACTCCAGAACCTTGAAATGCATCTTACGAAGCCACTCCTTCGTTGCCCGGGCGGTTGTCATGCTGAAAGACCCAGCCACGTTTAATCTTCAATGCCCTTGCTGATGGAAGGAGGTTTTCACTCAAAATCTCACGATACATGGTACATGGCCCCATTCATCAGACCAGGATCAGTTGTCCTGGTCCCTTTGCAGAAAAACAGCCCCAAAGCATGATGTCTCCACCCCCATTCTTCACAGTAGGTATGGTGTTCTTTGGATGCAACTCAGCATTCTTTGTCCTCCAAACACGACGAGTTGAGTTATTACCAAAAAGTTATATTTTGGTTCCATCTGACCATATGACATTCTCCCAATCTTCTTCTGAATCATCCAAATGCTCTCTAGCAAACTTCAGACGGGCCTGGACATGTACTGGCTTAAGCAGGGGGACACGTCTGGCACTGCAGGATTTGAGTCCCTGGCGGCGTAGTGTGTTACTGATGGTAGGCTTTGTTACTTTGGTCCCAGCTCTCTGCAGGTCATTCACTAGGTGTGGTTCTGGGATTTTTGCTCACCGTTCTTGTGATCATTTTGACCCCACGGGGTGAGATCTTGCGCGGAGACCCAGATCGAGGGAGATTATCAGTGGTCTTGTATGTCTTCAATTGCCTAATAATTGCTCCCACAGTTAATTTCTTCAAACCAAGCTGCTTACCTATTGCAGATTCAGTTTTCCCAGCCTGGTGCAGGTCTACAATTTTCTTTCTGGTGTCCTTTGACAGCTCTTTGGTCTTGGCCACAGTGGAGTTTGGAGTGTGACTGCTTGAGGTTGTGGACAGGTGTCTTTTATACTGATAACAAGTTCAAACAGGTGCCATTAATACAGGTAACGAGTGGAAGACAGAGGAGCCTCTTAAAGAAGAAGTTACAGGTCTGTGAGAGACAGAATTCTTGCTTGTTTGTAGGTGACGAAATACTTATTTTCCCCATAATTTGCAAATAAATTCATAAAAAATCCTACAATGTGATTTTCTGGATTTTTTTTCTCATTTTGTCTGTCATAGTTGAAGTGATGAAAATTACAGGCCTCTCATCTTTTTAAGTGGGAGAACTTGCACAATTGGTGGCTGACTAAATACTTTTTTGCCCCACTGTACATCCAGAGGTACACCTTCATTTGACTCAAATGATGTCAATTAACCTATTAGAAGCTTCTAAAGCCATGACATTTTCTGGAATTTTCCAAGGCACAGTCAACTTTGTGTATGTAAACTTCTGACCCACTAGAATTGTAATCGTGACTTATAAGTGAAATAATCTATCTGTAAACAATTGTTGGAAAAATTACTTGTGTCAGGCACAAAGTAGATGTTCTAACCAACTTGCCAAAACTATAGTTTGTGAACAAGAATTTGGGGAGTGGTTGAAAAACTAGTTTTAATGACTCCAACCTAAGTGTATGTAAACTTCTGACTTCAACTGTATAGTCTGGGGCTCATTCTTTCGCCCTATAGTAACAACTAACACAAACACACTCAGACAAAAGGCCTGGTAGGGCCATTAAGACTGGGAATATGGTATTAGTGGTTGAGGAGCTTGACCCCAAATTAACGCAGACTGGACACGTGTCTGCTCGGCTCCTGATCGGCCATCCGTGGTGACTCACCCTCCATGGCATACTTCATGTCCTGGGAGAACAGCGCCCACATGACTTCAGCACACACCTTCCCCACATTCAGCTCCTGAGGGAACCTGGAGGAGAGATGGTAGAGAGTATCCTTACATACTGGAAATATTACAGGAGTACATAAATTATTAGTGTGTGTGGATACTAACTGGTTGAGCACGGGTGTGTAGGAGTTCCTGTCCTCCTCTATGATGGAGACTATAAGGGTGATCAGTTTGGGCCAGAAGTCCAGGTTCTTGATGCTGGGGCCTTGCTCCTCCAGGGGAAGATCCTCTTTGTGCTGGACCAGAACACAACAACACAACAGGCAAAAATGATATGTTAATTGTATAGATACTCCTCTGAGAAAACCAAACGATCCAAACTTTATGTCTCTATCATAATACGTTCAAATTTTAATGGAGTTTTTACCCTTGTAGGATGGATAAAATTAGGGTGACAAAATAAATGGAGACCAGAGGAAAAAAAGTGGTCATAAATCAGGAAAACAGCATCACGTCAGCTAGGGGATATACTGTGCAAGATTTAAGGTTAACTGACAGGCTCACTGTTGAACTCGCCATCTTTCTTTTCGAATCCGGAGGACATAAAACTATAGAGGTAAGATAAATACTGATTTTGAGACATGACATAGTATTTTAATATACGCTGTTCATGTGAAGTCCCTGTTCTTTTCCCAAAGACTTCTCGCAAAAACAAGCGTATTTCTGTGAAATGTCAACGGAACAAAGGGTACGACAAGCTTTTTATTTATTTTCAAAGCCTTTTGCATTTAATTCAGCTCAATGTCATGCTAATTTGGATTATTGCGACACTCAGTAACAACTTGGAAGACAAAAAGTAAATTCCTCAAAAGTGTCAGCGATAAAGCTGCACCACTCTCAACTGAGCTTGGTGCTCATTATGGGATGTACTAGGTTATTGACATCTGACTTTTTGATATCATGTTAATGATATGGTAGATAAAGACCCCACTGAATGATTCAGAACATGAACAATTATACTTGCCTTGGTAAAATGTATTTTCTAACATAATGAAGTGAAATGTCATCACCAAAGTGCATTTTCAACCACTCTGGGTAGAATATGAATATCCTGCATTAAATCTGTTAGTGTAAATGGCAGTGAGTTGAACTAAGATCGACTGTGTGACTCACTGTGTCCAGCAGCTGGTACTGGCGGCTGTACAGCTCCTGGCAGTTGTTGAAGATGTAGTCGTAGGTGGAGTTGAGGCAGGCCTTAACACAGTCCCTCACCACCTGACTGGCTCTAGGGGGACTCTGCAGTTCCTGGACCTGAACACCAGAGGGAGATGATGAGCGTTACAGAGAACACTTACACAGCACAATAAAGAGTGATATATCGTAATGATTTACAGTCATAGCACCAGTACCCATTGAGAGTAAGAAAAACTAAAACATCAAAGGCAGGAGTAGAGAAAATGTTTCTTCACAGAGAGTCTTTGTAGCCTAGCCCTTTGCCTATACCTTCATCCTGAAGAAGGTGATGCTGGTCAGTAGGTCCACAGTGGACTTCAGGTCCTGGAGACGATCCTTACTGCTGGCAGGAAAGTTGTTCTGAGGGAGAATAATTGGGGACCATTCCATGAGGAAAAACAGAGAGAGGGGGAAGGTGCATATTTAGAGGTCAACGTTAAAACTTCTCAATTTACCCTATATGTGGAGAGGTCAATGCGCAAGGAGTTGTGGAGTTGATCCAATAGCTTGACAAAGCGCTCTTTCTGTTGGAGGGAAGAGAGAATTAAGGTGAAAATCATTCAGAGAAAGACAAGCTGTGGTATATGACAGCTACAAGGTAGATGGTGATATTGGGGTTGGGAGAGAAAGGGGTGTGGGGCCATACGAACCCCGAAGTTGGAGGCGGCGAAGCGGTCAGAGGCGGAGACGTTGGTGGAGGCAGTGGTGTGGGCGTAGAAGGCATTGATGTTGGCAAGCAGGGTGCTCATCACTGCCGGAACGCCAGGACACATGTACTTAGAGGACAGGCAGGCGAAGTGCCTAAACACACCAGGAGAGGGCACTGTCAGGGAGGGCTCAAAGACAGCAGCTCAATGTTGGTTGATTCTATTATTTAAAAGCTTCATTACGTCTCTTGTTCACATACCATAATTATCACAATGTAATGTTCAGGTCGAAATGCTAAGGACATGTTTATGTAATTTGACCCAATTTATACCATAGACATCTTTCATTATTGGGCAAAATAATATACAATAGCAGTGGATTTCAGGGACGTAATAGGATTTACACCACACTGCACAAGAGCAGGCCTATGTTTAGCTAGCTAGCACTCTCTCTGGGGTCAGGTTCTCACCCAATGATCCCTCACTATGTGGGATGGCTGTCTCATTTCTCCCATCAGGCCCCTGCCCCATTACGTCTGAGGGATGGCCACCTGAGTGTGCTTTGTGTAAATGATGGAGCCAGTTAACAGGCATCTGCACAAAAAATGGCACCTCATGGAGACAAAGCCATTCTTAGACCATTTATAATTGACTTTCCTTCATTTGGGGCCACCAGGAAATGACAACAGCACCAAATGGCTATTTCATATTAGAGAAAAGGGGGCGGAGAGGGGAGAAGGACAGAGAGTGAGACGGAGTGAGCACAAGAGAGAGAAGATAAATAACAGAGATAAGAGACGAGAGAGTGAGAGAATAAGAGAAAGAGAAGAAACAGAACGAGAGAAGAGGGAACAAGAGAAAGAGAGCGAACAAAAGAGAGATTGAACAGAGCGTGTGATAGCAAGAGAAAGTTAGAGTAGGTTGTCAGATTCCTCTGACTCACGTCATTGCCTGGTAGATTGACTCGATCCCGTATCGCATGGCAAACTCGTCCACTATCTCCTGGGCCACCTCGTCAAAGTACACCTTCCAGGCATCGTCTCCTTTGGCATCTGGGATCCTCACCACCCCCTGGCCCAGAACGTCCGTTGAGTGGTGGAAGAGGTTCTGGAAGGCAGACAGCCACAATGTCCGTGTAATACAGAGACCCACAAGAAGCTGTGTTTCAGAGCTGGTTTAGGACTAGTTTCAATTATGGTTTCTGCAGTAATCTTACGAACAAAGAGATGTACTGAGTGTTGTACCTCGTGTAGACAGGTGTACTGGACGTGATAGGGAGCCACTTTCTCCTCTCCCTTGATCTCCACACTTATGTGGAGACGAATAGCGCCGGACACGGCCGACTTGTCGGTCCTCTTCTCTGTAACAATAGACACACACAAGTCAGTGAGTCAAATAATATAATCTAGATCTGTCACATTGAGCAGGTCTGCTAATCAAATGGCAATTACAGACTATTACTATCAATGGGTCTACAGTGGCTCCGCTACAAGGCCATTCAGTGGGTGATATACTACTAGCATTACTACAGTTTGTACTGAGGACAAGGGCTCGGGGTTGTATGGATTTGTCCTTGTTCTTCCGGCTGAGGACACTTCAGCTGGTCTTATTCTGGAAGTGGCGTGTTCGGCAGCTCATCCCCGGCTATTTCCCCTGACAGCCACATTATCAGGGTAATTCGTACGTGTCGTCTAAGCGGCCGCGATACGACTGGAGTGTGCTACATATTAATCAAGGAGGAGATCTCCCCTAAGAGGATGGAGGAGATGAAAGAGAGAGTGGCTTTGCGTATGATTTCACAGCTCTTTTAGTGTTGTATCGAACACAGTCAATGAGTAACATCAGCTAAATGTATATTTCACAGTCTAGGGAAAGTGTACAGACGTTTCCCCTTGTCATAGAGCGAACACACTAAGCAACCACTTTAGCATTCAAGAAGTGCTGTTCCTTTGAAAGGCCTTTTCAGTATCATGGTGGAGTCGTTTTCAAAAAGTCATGATTAAACAGGCAAAGAAAGAGGCCTGCAGCTTCAGAATGGCACAGTTAATCACATACCCAATGCACGCAAACAAACACACCACATCAGTAACTCATGCTGGGTCTCTCATCTGCAGGGATAGGAAGTCCATGACAGACAGTGAGGCATCCCTAAAAAGGTTGACTATCATTAAGAGGAGGAAGAAAAAGGAAAGCCAAGGGCGATGAAACAATTCACTTTTGGAAAGTGTTTAAAGCTAGAAGAACATTGAAGAGCTTTTTCAACACCCCACCCTCCTCCTGAGTCCCTAACCAGCCCATTCCAAAAGGGAGAGTGTAAAAGCTAGAAAACAGAGGAAGAAAGAAGCCGTGTGGACAAAGGAAGACAGAAAGGGGCAGGAGAGGAAGCACAAGTGAGAGTAAGCCCAGGGGAAAGTAAAGACCATGGTGGTGACAGCCAATGTTTTCATCCAGGGCAAGTAGGAGCCTTAGGGCCACTCCTCGCCTGTGCAATTGGGCAAGACAAATGGTATTGCTGGCCAAGGGAGACGTGGGTAATGAGGTACAAGCACAACACAGACTGGACTAGAGAAGAGGGCTACAATGTAGATCAGAGCTGGTGACATATGAGAGGCAGATACACTAGGGTGCCAACTAACCCACTGTGTTACAGTAAGAGGTCTTGGGTGTTGCGGGAGCTAGCACATAAGGATTTCACTGCACATTTCTTGAATGCTGTCAACTGTGTATGTAACAAATACATTTTGATTCAATGTTTATTTTCTTAGACTTTCAACCCATCATGAACTAACCCTGGGACAGACAGTCCATTAAGACAAAGCACTGTGTAGCAACTAACAATCTGTTGGTTGAAAGGGTTCATTTCAGCCCTCCTATAGAGTATAATAATAATAATAGAGTATAATTCAAAACGGAAAAGGAGGGAATTGGCAGATGCAATGAGGACGCTAACAGAATATGCCTTTGGCATAACGTAGAAGAGTAGATGTATGAGTGATAGGGATTAGAGCAGTACATATCTGGAAAACGGAGGATTCCAGAATAAAAGAAGCATGAACAAAACAAACAACCTTCACCCTTTTGATCATCTGAAACGGCTGGATACAAGCACTTCTACGCTGAGACCCGCGTACACACACTAAAAATAGAGCCTCTTGGACACAATGAGGAGGGAGCACAGGGGCATGTGAGGACTGAGGAGAGGCTGTGAAAGGGGGAGGGGCCCTGTATCCTGGACACTTTCCAACGGCTCAGAGTTGGCCTGGTATGGACAGTTTCATGGCTTCACTCCAGAGAACACATTAACATTAGTGGCTTCACACAGGCCCTGTGTGAAGCCACTACTATTTCTCAGGGCTGCGATGCAGTGGTATGTCCTCCTTTGACGCAGTCATTCTTACCATTCTGATCCCTTTGACTAATCTGTACATGCACTTAACATAACGATGGGTCTCGAACACAGGCAGCCACCTTCGTCTCACATACAGTCGACAGTATACTGCAGGATAGCGAGGACGTACCCAGGTTATACCAGACGTCCATCTCTCCGCTGAGCGTGCGGACCTCGATGATGCTCTGACCCAGGAAGTCGTCGGACTCTCTCTTCAGACGCTGCTTCACCCGGGACTTGATGTCATCGTCCTCGTCCCACACACGCACCTTGATGCGGTCCGACGAGTTATGACACTCGCTGGGGGAGAAAATGAGTAAGGTAGCGTTAACATGAAGATTTCATACCAAGAACAGATATGCATGGTAACTACATTGCGTGGATGCTAACATTGCAGCTCATTCTAAGGTAGTAGAACTGAACTAGGTGTGGCCTGACATAATATAAAGGGAAGAGTTGATTACACGTGTGTGCACCACTAACATGAATAAATTAGTGTCTCCCATTGTCAAATGGCTCCAGACAGCGTGTGATATTTTGGAAGTGGGTTAAACATGACCACATACTTCCTTTGGGTGAGGACATTTAGACTGCCTGAGGCTTGAAGTCTTGGCCTGCTTACACATTATAGGAACACGCGCTCTCGCAGGGTAATACTACTGACTACATGTGCAGGGCCAAGTCAGACTCACAAGTGGAACTTCTCCTCCCAGACAGGGTTGAGGTTGCCGTAGATGGTTTTGGTCCTCTTCTTGGTCTTGCCCACCTGGACCGTGACGTAGGGGTCGCTGGAACCCGTCTTGTCTTTGGCCTGCAGTCCCTGGGCACACAGCACTGCAGACAGACATATGAACAGTGAGACAGGGAAGCATCATACCACAGGTGGACAGACAGGATGACACAGAGTCATTTGAAATCAATAAAGAGACAGACATAGTCAGATGGGGAGAGAAGACTAGTTACAGTACAATAGAACAGTTCATGGAACGTGACCACTGGTGCAATACCATTACTCCCTCTGTTGGTGTACCTGTGATGGTGATCTTGGCCGACCACTTGGAGGTTCCGTCCAGTACACTCTGTTTGATGGTCTTCATCTGCTGAGCGTGGATCGCCTTGCTGACGACAAAGACATCCCGGATCACGTCAAAGATCTCCGGCTTGTTCCTCTCCCTGATCTTCATGCGGTCCTTCATGGCCATGATGATGTTCTGGGTACGATCCTCAGCCCCATGCTTGGAGCTCTTCTCCGCAGCACCTAGAACATCAGAAACCACCCAAAAACAGTACATGGAATAGGAGTCTCTTTGTGGCACCATAATGTGAAGGTTGTGATGTAAATATTCGTATATATCTACCCAGTTGTTAAAAGCTATTTATTTGACCATCCGAGTCATCAGAATGAAAAAGGACTTGGATGTATAATTATGTCTTCAGTGCAACATCAGTCATAACCAACAGAGTACACCATATAATTCCACTGTACTTTACATATCACTGACAGCTGTATTCTGGGATGGTGAGGAGGTAGGAGTAAATCAACAGGAAAGTTCGAGCCACCAATTCGGTTGACAAAGTCTGGAAAAGTGTCGACCCAGCCAAATGAGAGAAGAGAAATGATAAAACACAAATCTATTGCAAAATGCATATCTATGTCTCATACACTGTCAATCGTGTGACTGGCTTTTCAATGCATCAGATCGCTCAGTTTAGCAATAGGGCTGCGTCGTCGCAGAAGGATCCGAAACATACTTTGTCTGTCTAGCTTCAGATGTGCTGTACTTACGCTGCAGGCAGTCAGCATTCAGCAATTCCTGGCACTTCTCGTGACACTTAACCCCGCACTCGGAGCACCTCATGCCCTGGCGGGCAATGCCCCACAGCAGCCCCTCACACTCGTAGCAGTAGGTGGGCGTGGTGGCCGTCCACACCTCAAAGTTATGGGGCGTGGTGCAGGAGATGGGGTAGATCAGAGCCTGAAGAGTCTTCTTATAAACGTGGTTCTTCTACAGAGGGGAAGGAGAGAGGATACTGAGATATTACTTATTCCTATGATATTGGTCCTCTCAGGTGAGTTTTGAACAGAGTCTTGATTAATTCAGTAGAGTAATATGCATCCCATGATGTACTCACCAGCTCCTCGTCTTTGACGGAGGAGCGCGCGGCCATGGAAGAGGTGATTCCAGCCTTTCTAGCCTGGACCAGTGACTGTGGACGACAGGTGAAAATCATGTTAGTTGCCATGTTAAAACAACTAAACCCAAACAGTGATCACAAAGATTGGTGGAGTACTGTAAGTGTTCTGTGAACCTTTACCCAGTGAGTGTACTACCCAAGTGAGTAGAACAAGGCCCATAGAGTTAACACCAGACCGGGTGAAGGAAGGAACTAATGTAAAGATTGTTACAACACAGGTCATGTAAGGTGATAACATGGGAGGAACTAAACCATCACTGACCAGTCAAGACGTTTGTGTGTGTTTTTGTGTGTGTGTGTGTGACCAATGGAGGATTCAGTTAATGCCAGTAGTGATGGTCTGTACATGGCTCAGCATGTAAGGGTGGAGAATACAACCCAACAGAACAAATCAATCTATCATATGAATGAATTAAGGGGAGAGGTAGAATACGAGGAAGGGAATATTGTTTTAAATGGTTATATCAAGTAGGAAAACTATAGTGCAGTTGCACGGTGACATTTGGTTACTCACGTGCAGCATGAAACCCCTGTTACACATTATTTGCAGAACAGTTGCATGGTGTACAATCTCATGTCCTACTTGATATACAGTATACTAAAAACAATTCTGACTAAAAGGAAAGGAGCAATTGTGGTTTTTCCACTTACCATAGCCTGACCAAGGAGAGTGATTGCATTCAAGAGAATTGTGGGGAATAATTAGAGAGAATGTAACACTGGTTTGACATGTGCCTCACTGGGTGATAGCTCTGTGATTCCTTATGATGATATCACTTTCTTTCAAGCAAATGCTGAAATGATCAATTTAATCCTTAATTATGAAGATGCTTCTCTTGTTCTGGTATTACAGGATAGAACAACATGTACTGACAGACAGGACAGAAAGTGTGATTTGAAGCATTGAGACGGATGGGAAGCAACACCTACCACATCGCTGACCAGAGGTATAGGCTTCCTCTTACGAAGGTCTGGCATGCTGTCAATCCCAAACAAACCACTTCCACCGCTATGGACACGGAACAGAATGATACGCTCGTACAGAATACAAAACACATGCATCAGCTTTTCCAGCACATTAAAAAGGTATGTGAAATATAAATCAACATTGACAGAAATTATTTGGGTATCATCATGATTTACCCTGGTTTGATCCAAGCTTGTCTGGAGTTGTGTCCATCATCTCGTCCCTGCAGGATTTAACACACATTCGTTTTTCAGAGTCAGTAATTAGACCACAGTAATATACTTAATCTTATATGTTAAAAAATGTACACAGAGGTTAGTGAGAATGGAAAGAGACAGAGCAGGTTGAGTTTCACCTCTTGGATGGTACATGCAGAACAAAACCATTTCAGAACAGCATTTTAAGTAATGTCTCGAGACAAGGAGAGGATTACATTTGATCCATACATGGCATCTAATGATTGTTGCCAAACTGAAAAGCCTAAAATAGATCAAATTCAACAACCAAAATGATCATTGTTTATATATACAGTACTAGTCAAAAGTTGACACACCTACTCATTCAACAGATTCTTTATTTTTACTATTCTCTACATTGTAGAATAATAGTGAAGACATGAAAACGATGAAATAACACATATGGAATCATGTAGCAACCAAACAAACAGTGTTAAACATATCAAAATATAATTTATATTTGAGATTCGTCAAAGTAGCCACTCATTGCCTTGATGACAGCTTTACACACTCTTGGCATTCTCTCAACCAAGCTTCACCTGGAATGCTTTTCCAACAGTCTTCCATTGGTGTTATTTCATAGTTTGTCTTCACTATTCTACAGAAAATAGTAAAAATAAAGAAAAACCCTTGAATGAGTAGGTGTTCTAAAACTTTTGACCGGTATATGTGTTTATCTCAATAGCAAGAGGGAGGTGCATGTCAAATCAGATGTGGGAAGGAGATGAGGAACACTGAGCAGTTTGCTGTCCCACATCACTACAATGTACAGATGCAGATAAAGCAAGGCACAACTTGTTTTTGTTGCGCAGTTCAGAGTACAACAGAGAAAACTTTGGTGGGGAAGTACATTGGATAATTATTTTGGAGTTTTACAATAACTATAAATGTTTTCTCTCTTCTTCTGAGGTAAAGTGTTTCATCAGCGCCAGTGCTCCTCTTCCACTCAGATTAATGGGGCTACAGTTAGGTAGCTGGACCCCTCTGGGGCTCTCCTCTCCCAGTACTAGGAGGTTCTGACAGCGTTTGAAACAGTTCTGAGGGAACCAGGTAGATTCAGATGTTGTATGTAAACACTGAAGCCGGTGCGAGAATATGGCTTCTCCAAAAACAACTTCACCACAGTGTTTTCTATTGGTCTGATCCTGCCAAGAACATAACTATTTTACTCTATTCAGGTTTACAGAAATAATAGGAGCTTTTAATTCGATCAAGACATAATTCTATATCCATTTGAAAATGCATTCATTAGGTGCAAACCTCAAAAATAAATCCCAAGCAAAGAGTTAAACACCTCAGTTCAAGGTATGACAAACAAAAAAAGGGACCATGCTTGGCTCCGTGCATACGATATAAAAACACCCAACGGCAAACACAACAGTCGCACCAAAACTCAAACTATATCTGTGTAAATGAAAACAAAACATAACTGAAAAGGGAGCTCATTTGAAATTCATGAGAGTAACCTGGTCATCTTCTCTGCTGCCATCTGGAAGCAAAAAAAGACAACATTAGGGTTCATGTATATAAATAGCTAAGAAGATCATAAATAACCAGGGCAACTATACTACCAATCAAGTGACAATTTTCAATCCAAGTTGTCAGGATCAATCATATCTTATACTGCTACATTAATAGTTATAAATTATGGGCTAAATGTGTCATTTCCATCTAATGAAGACAGAGAAAAGCAGTCAGAGTTTAGGTACATAGGGAATATGAGTGTTAGATGACTTTTTTTTTTGTTGCTGTACCTGCAAATAATGTAGCACACGAAAGGAGATCTACCTGGATTGAACTCCTCCTCAGAGAACATGGACTGGGATCCTTGGGAAGTTTTGGAAAGTTTACGTCTCTGTCTTTTTTCTTTCAGGATGCGCTGCAGATTAGCAAGGCGTTCCTTCTTAGGGCTAACAACATCCTGTTCTCTAAACTCATCCTGATCAGCGCCATCGTGGTCTTCTCCTATTGGACTTAACCCTGTTGGACTTAACCCTATCCCCTCTGGGCTGATGTTAAAATCTGCTGAACTCTTCCCAGCCCTTCCTGGAGGACTGTGGTCTGGTGTTAGCTCTGGGTTGGACAGTTCTCCATCAGTCTGATACTCTCCTTGGCTCTCTAAATGCTCCATGGAGTGATACTCGGTAGGGGTGCAGGGGGAGTGAGTCCTTTCATTTGGGGATGCTTGTAGGGAGCAAGGCAGGTTCTCTTGGGCTGGGCTGCAGTCCACATAGATTGAGGCCTCGCTATATTCTTCCAGAGGAGACGCAGAGCGAACGTGATCAGTTGGCATAGTGATCGCTCCCTCCGGGGGTTCAGGGGAGCAGGTTCTGACAGGAGAGGAAGCTGCTTCTGACTCACTGTCATCGTTGCCAGGCTCCGGGCTCGAACCCTCCAGCTTCCTCAGAGCCCCTTTCAAAGCAGACCTAAAGGTGAGCACAGCCTTCCCAATGTTTTTCACATCAAATCCCACATTGAGGAGCTGGGTGTTCTCAGGCTCAGGGCTAGGCAGGTCCCCCGACACCCACCCTCCTGCATCGTCTCTTGGGACACACTTTTCAGTCCACTCCCTGTCCAGGCTCTCAACGGATCCCACATCCAGGGTGTCAGCGGAGGACGTATAGCGGTCATAGGGGGAGTGCAGCTCCAGGTAGCCATCATCACAGTCTGTGAGCAGTACAGTGGAGCAACTCATGCTCCTGGACGGCCCACAGCTCCCCACATCAGCATAGGCGTCCATTGTGTGGTAGCCGGAGCTCCGAGAGTATGGGCAGTTGGCTGAACAGTCACACACTAGGTGTCCATTGCTGCCCTGCTGCCTGGGGTGCCGCCAGTCCACCACACTGGACGAGCTGGAGGGAGAGTTCTTATGGATGCCGAACAGCAGGGACAGGTGCTCTGAGCTGCTGTGGGAGGACTGGCCTGGGGTGCTGCTGGTCTCTCCTGTGGTGTACCTGTCCCAGGCACCTGGCCCTGCACAGTGGTCCTCCACCTCCTCCCCACTGTTCTGACAGGAGTAGATGTCTTCTTCGCTCCAACCGTTCTCCTCGCTCCAGCCCCCATCTCCGCTCACACTGTGCTGCATGCCTGCCGAGGCCCAGCCACTCTGCCATAGCCTGGCCTTAACTGAGCGGTACCTGGCATCCCGGTCCAGAGTGTTGGAGCTGTGACATGACGACAGGGTGCTGGTGCTGGGGCAGTCATGGGCATACCCTTGGTCCAGGTAGGAGAGGCTGGCTTGACTGGGCCCTGGTCGTGAAGAGGACACTTCTGAGCTGTGGTCGGAATTCTCCTGGTCAGCTGGTTCGGGTTGGCAAGGAGCTAACCTTTCTCTCCATGTTTTAGGTGACTCCTGGGGTGGCACCATCATCATCTTCACTGGGTCTTTGTCCCAAGACCCCTGCAGGCACTCCAGTAAAGGACTGGTGGCCCTCCTGTGGAAGGCTGTGACAACATTCTGACTGCCCGGGCTGCCACTAGGCCTCTGAGGGGTCTGGGGTCCTGGTGCTGAGGCTCCAGAGGAGTAGAGCTCCCCTATCTCATTCAGCACTGCATCCACACAGCAGGAGACCTCGTCCACTGAGCCTCTCACAGAGGTCAGGTACTGCCGCAGGTCTGCGATCTCCTCCTGAATCTTGTTGATACCTCTCAGCTCTTTCAATATGTGTTCGACGATGTCACTGGAGCATTTCTCTCCCTCATCTTCCTCCTCTTCACTAGGAGAAGGCCTGTGTGTGTCCTCCACAACCACGATCCCATCCTGACATTCAGCGCTGCTGTTCTCTCCAGAGGGAGTGATGGGTAGGCTAGCGGTGGGGTCGTTGGTACTTACAGTACCGGGGGCATTGATGAAGCCCTCTTTGTTCAGCGTCATATTCCCAGCCACAGGTGGGTTTAGAGTCCCTGTGTGACTTCGGCCATTGGGCAGGGAGGAGTGGAGTCCAGTGAACTCCCCACTGGAGGGATCTCTCTTCAGGCCACATATAAATATGTCCTGCTCCACAGGGGAGAGCAGATGATGGGGCTGGTGGATGGAGGGCTCCCCCGGCCCTGCCGGGCCCTGCAGGAACTTCTGGAACTTCCTCCGCAGGCTCCGGCCCACCTTGGGGCTCTGAGTGCTCTTCTTACCCCCCAGCTCCCTCCTCTTGGACCACTTGTGTGGACTCTGAGGTGCCTCTACACCGCTGTATTCATCTGGTCCACTGAGGCCCTTCTCGTGGCCCCTAGAGAACATCCCTGAGGACTGTCTGGGGGCCTGGCTTCCTGGTCTTCGTCCTCAGGGACCAACCAGCACCCTGGGCCTCAGTTCTTTGTGTGACCACACAACATTCTGATGATGTAGAAGAGACTGATCTGCTCACAGAGCCTTGTCCATGACTGGCAAGGCAGAGAAGACAGAGACATGAGAGAAATACATACGCAAAGATTTGTTTTAAGTTTGCAATGTTTGTTTCCTATCAACATGAACCTTCCCTTATGCATGCGTACAAGCCATTTCATCCTTTACATTTCAGTCATTGGCATACAGTACACAAATCCCTCAGAGAATCAATACACATTTTTATAATTCCACCTTCATTTTGAGACCTTGCCAGTATACACATTTTTCAGTCCAACAGACCAGAAAGCAGAGAGAGAAAAACACCAAATTCCTGCTGCTATATAATGGCCGCTATATAATGTCTGGTGATATCATTAAAAAAACAAATTAAATAAGTTGTGCTATAGCCAAGATAAGATAAGTAAAATTGCAATGGATGACTGGATGAGTTATTTGAGCAGTCAGTTTCTATATGGTTTGCAAACAACGCACATAAGAATTTAGCTAGCTCATGCCAATGCACTCCTATTTACACTGCCGGCAGAAATCATACAAAACACACAGACAAAATGCAGACACTCAGGCATGGGAGAGTGGGAGTAGAGGGCATTCATCTCTGCAACGCCAGAGAGATAGATTATTGTGGAGCGTGGAATTGTGATAAAAATCCCACATTGATATTGGGGGTCATTGTGAGTCAAACCAATGCTCTGTACATCAGTGGGTTGGCCACTCACCCCCTCTCTTCAGTCACGGAGAAGGAAGGAGCAGGGAAATGATCGGACACCGTACAGCTGGTATAAACTCTATAATTAGGACATGATCAGAAGACAGCCTGGTAATTAGTTGACGGCTCAATTCTCTCCTCTGAGTCAGGGTATTTTTTGTGCACATACCAGCTGCAGTAGAGATGCACTATATATACAAAAGTATGTGGACGTCCCTTCAGATTAGTGGATTCGGCTATTTCTGACAGGTGTATAAAATCAAGCACACAGCCATGCAATCTCCAAAGACAAACATTGGCAGTAGAATTTCCTTACTGAAGGGCTCAGTGACTTTCAAAGTGGCACCGTCATAGGATGCCACCTTTCCAACAAGTCAGTTCTTCACATTCCTGCCCTGCTAGAACTGCTCCGGTCAACTTTAAGTGCTGTTCTTGTGAAGGGGAAACGTCTAGGAGCAACAACGGCTCAGCCGCAAAGTGGTAGGCCATACAAGCTCACAGAACGGGACCACCGAGGGCTGAAACACGTAACTCGTAAAAATCGCCTGTCCTCAGATGCAACACTCAGAGTTCCAAACGGCTTCTGAAAGCAACGTCAGCACTAGAATGTTTGTCCGTAGCTTCATGAAATGGGTTTCCATGGCCGAGCAGCCGCACACAAGCTTAAGATCACCATGCGCAATGCCAAGCGCCATTGAACTCGAACAGTGGAAACGCGTTCTCTGGAGTGATGACTCAAGCTTCACCATCTGGCAGTCAGATGGATGAATCTGGGTTTGGCGGCTGCCAGGAGAATGCTAACCGCCCGATGCATGTAAAGTTTGGTGGAGGAGGAATAATGGTCTGGGGCTGTTACTAATACAATTGCTCAGAGAAACATATTTTGTTTAAAGGTGCAAAATATAGAAATCGAACTGCCATTTCCTTGTCAGTTTGTGACAAAACAAGCAATGGACAGTGTAGATAATCATTGTACCATCTAAACCGCTGTGAAATACAGTATCTTGTCATTAAATCCATTTTTTTTTTCTGCAGTTTGAAGCTGGTGTACAAAACCGAAAGCAAAAGACACAAAACAAAACTTGAAACCCGGGAAGCATAGAAATAGAGCACATAGAACAGATTCTTAGAGGGTGCCAATAATTATGAACCTGGATGTACATGGAAATCCACAAATGTACTCTATAGTGAGGCAATAAGTAAATATGCACTTACGCAACAGCGAACTAACATTTAAGGATTCATTGCTTGTTCATCTACCCAGTGTCTCCTGACCCCTCCTGCCTCAGCCTCCAGTATTTATGCTGCAGTAGTTTGTGACGGGGGGCTAGGGTCAGTTTGTTATATCTGGAGTTCTTCTCCTGTCCTATCCGGTGTCCTGTGCGAATTTAAGCATGCCCTCTCTAATTCTCTCTCTCGGAGGACCTGAGCCCTAGGACCATGCCTCAGGACTACCTGACATGATGACTCCTTGCTGTCCCCAGTCCACCTGGCCGTGCTGCTGCTCCAGTTTCAACTGTTCTGCCTGTGATTATTATTATTTGACCATGCTGGTCATTTATGAACATTTGAACATCTTGGCCATGTTCTGTTATAATCTCCACACGGCACAGCCAGAGGAGGACTGGCCACCCCACATAGCCTGGTTCCTCTCTAGGTTTCTTCCTAGGTTTTGGCCTTTCTAGGGAGTTGTTCCTAGCCACCGTGCTTCTACACCTGCATTGCTTGCTGTTTGGGGTTTTAGGCTGGGTTTCTGTACAGCACTTTGAGATATCAGCTGATGTACGAAGGGCTATATAAATAAATTTGATTTGATTTTGATTTACCCCTCATCCCCACTGATCCTGGTTGTTTGAAGCAGCTCAGACAGTGACAGCCAAACCCTTTCCACTCACTGTGTGCCATTATGCTGTTAAGAACCAACCCGCTGAGGGGAATCAGTGCTGCACAATTTCCCTCCCCATGCTGCTGTCTAACTGAATGACAGACAGAATGGTCAGTTTAACCACCATCATGCTGTGTGGTTCTGTGGCCATTTGCCCAGACCAAGAAGTCTGTGTCAGACAGAGCACACGGTCGCTGGCTTAACTTTCTTTCCTGTCAGCTTTAGGAGCTAGTTTATCATCTACGTCTAACTGGACTGGAGTTTGATGCATATACTGTAGCTAGAGCACATACCAAACATATCTAGGAAAATGTCCAATAAGATAAAATGTACACAGAGTATACTAAACATTAAGGACACCTTCCCAATATTGAGTTGCCCATAAAAACAAAAGTCTCATGCATATAATAGGCCCACAAGAAGGGGAGACAAATACACTATGAAATCCATCTAACTGAGGACGAAATTTTCAGAATTATTTTTTTCAAGTGGCACTGACCCAAAAATGATCAGACTGAATATGCACACCCTTCTGACATTTAATTAAAAAGTAGCTACAAATATTCACATTTCTAAAGAAAAACTTCAAATAAATACTTTCAATGCTATTTATTGAAAAACCATCCTGTGGCTACTTCCAAATAGCACGGTATACAGTATACCGCCCATGCCGTAATATGCAGAGCATGCCATGTAGGAGACCACACTTTCTGTACAACAAATAGGGCCGATAGAGACAGCAGTCACACACAGCATGATGCTAAACGATAAGCAGCCTATTCACTCTGACATAATAAGCCAATAGGTCCCAA
Organism: Oncorhynchus kisutch; assembly: GCF_002021735.2. Taxonomy (NCBI): domain Eukaryota; kingdom Metazoa; phylum Chordata; class Actinopteri; order Salmoniformes; family Salmonidae; genus Oncorhynchus; species Oncorhynchus kisutch. The sequence goes on from NC_034196.2 coordinate 14,791,482, forward strand.
TCATAAGAATACAAAAACACAACCATTAGGCTAAGCATTTCCCAACCAAAATGTACAAATATTACTTCCCAGTGCAAAAAAATTCTCACGTTTAGCACAAAGTAACCGGCGAGCTAAAGTTTAAATGCAGCAATGTTTCACATAGATAAGTTACTTTCAAGGAGATAGCTAACAGCAAGTGAGCTGCAATAAAAATTTAAAAAACACTTCCACGCCCCAGACGATGAAACTTATCTTCCTGTTCAAAGTTCATCTTGAAAAGGGGCGAAGCTATTAGCACCATACTCTTCGATAACACCTGCTGCAGTCACTGCACACTAGCCTAGAACAGGAGTCTTCAACCTTTTCTTGCCATGGGACCCCTCCTAGACAAACCGGCGACCCAGGGACACCTATCACGCGTTAGCAAAAACAAAACAAATTCACGTCTCTTCGTCTCATCAAGTGAATGACAATGGCAAGGAGAAGTATCCAACAATTTTAAATTAAATGATGTGGTAGATCATTTTTCATTATTTTGACCTCCCCACATTATAATTGGAAGAGGAAGTGTAAACTTTAACAGTCTATTAGCTACAAAAGGTCTAAAAAAAAAGCACTTGCCACACTGCTAACCTATTTGCAGGGTGCTTTTTTCAAAGCCTATTGTATGTCAGATACTCCAGTAAATATAATTGGAACCAATGAGTGTAATTTGCTCACTATTAGGAGTTGAGAATCATCATTAGAAAGAAGACATTCTTCTTTTCTACTGTAGGAATGTAATTTGTTTATTCTGTTGTTGCTAGCGGTCATAAAAATCCTCAGCAGTACCTAGGGGTTTGCGGACCCCATTGCCTACAACAAAAGCTAGCTAGCGAGACCGTGGGAAACCTGTTTACATACGTTTCTGCAGAAACGTCCCACTTATTACAAGTCAAAATGTTATTGGTCGATTCCACTGTCACGCCAAAATTCTGCCCTAATACCACAGATCAAACAATGAGACATATTTTCCCGGATGTATAAATGTTAAGTATCCACTTGGAATTTAAACTCACAACCAAATATGGAAGAGCAAGGTGTTCCCTAATGGAAATATGCAAATGCATGCTAGAACACGCCAATAGGATCTCGCTAGCTCGTGCTTGGCTCTGCCCACCTCCTTGCTTGCTCTGTCCACTATGATTAATTTGTTCCAATTTGAAAATGACAGGTGTATCTTGGTTTAGTTATACAAAATCTTTGCTAATTCAGTTCAATGGCAGATGCCTTCTATCTAGCTTCTGAGAGCAAATTACTGACTTGGCTAGGAGTTATCTCCCAAAAGACCAAAGAAATTTCTGATTGAATCTTTCTCTTCAGTGTTAACCCTTTCCATTCCAACACAAACATAAGTGATTAAATCAGAATGTCACTGAAAAGAAAAATAACATTTCAATGATATTCAAATTCTATTGAAATTAAAAATATACTGGATTTTTTTTTCTAATTTTGTCTGTCATAGTTAAAGTGTGCCTATGATGAAATTTACATGCCTCATCTTTTTAAGTGGGAGCACTTGAACAATTGGTGGCTGGCTAAATACTTTTTTGCCCCACTGTATCTGTATTTTAAAACTACAAATAATTTCATAAATCCTTAGGCCTTCTCTAAAGGTTGCAAACTTCCAGCAAGTTTGTGGCAAATATGCTGCAAACCAAATAGTTTGCGAAATGTTTTTTTCTGGCAGACACTAATCTCAAGATTCTATTTGTATCTGTGGCAAACCTGTGGTAGCAACATTTATTTCCACTAGTGGCAAACAGTTTACCAGCAGCATTTATGGTAAACACATGAGTTCCATGACCAGTAAGCATTACTGACCAATCAAGGGGAAACATCTGTTGGAAATTAGAAACCAATCCATCTAGCTACAGTACCTGACAAAGTTGTCTGGTGAGTGTAACTTATTCAACTTCCTAACATTTTATTCGCTAAAATGGTGCCTAGTTAGCAATGTCATGTTTTATGGGAGAGTGTGAAACACATTTTTGTGATACCAGTTTCAAATCGGTCAGCACCACTCACTGACTGGCTGGCTAGCACTTAAATAGTTAACATTAACTATCATATTTTTGCACAATTCATGTGATTAGGTAGCTAGATAACTAATGATTTGCCTAAACACATTTTTAGGTGAATACGTTGCAGTCTTTTAATACCAATATGCATGTCAATATGCTAGTGTCACAGTTCAGTAGCATGTTAGCTAGCGACTCAACTATAGCCTAAAGTTAAAGAAGAACATAAGTCTTTCACGCAGTGAGTATTCCATAAACGCCACCTTTTTTTTTATTACAAGGGAAGGTCCTCAGGACGCACCAAGCGACACACCAAGCTTGAACAGTAGCCGGGTCTTGCCAGGTATATGTTGAAAGATTTGTATATTATGAAAACTGATTGTTATAAGGAATATTATTATTTATTGAATACTTTGTGCTCACAACAGTCAAATATGAGAGCGCAGCCCAGATGACCAAGTGGTTGAACAACATCTGTCCGGCAAACCAGGTTGCAGAGTACATGAAGGAGACCATGATCTGGAGGGCTCAGTGGACCAGACAGAATGGGGCCAAGACAGTTGAGATAGTCAGAGAGTATCCACGTCTGCTGGATACTCCAGGCCATGGTGGATTACATTTTTTTACAAAAACAGACTTGAATTTTATTCTGTTTGCTGTGATTAACTAGCCTGGCTGACGCAACTCACAGCGCAGGGAGAGCTGTAACCACACTGGTTCTAATAAATCGTGCAACAGGGTTTGATTGGTTCTCTGTTTATTTTTCCCTCGGGGTTGAGACCTCTCATTGTTTGTATCTGAAAATCCAACCATTGTAAGAAAGTGGGCAGTACTCAGGGGCTGTATGAGAGAGAAATACAGAGAGCCAACCAGTAAAAGCACAGCCCCTTTCATTAGACGCATTGTGCCGACAACATCAAAGAGCCATTCCAGACTCTGAAGTCAGGAGGACTTCAAGAGTTAGGTGTTAGCCAGACTAACGATCAATTGCAATGGAAAAGTAATCGTTTGTCTGGCTACAACATAACACAATTTGAAGTCATATGGGGCAGTAATAAAATATTACAAAAAAGTTAGTCTGCTTTACAACAGATTGTTCAGGACTTCGACATTTCAAACCCAGATTGTTCAGGACTTTGACATTTCAAACCCAGATTGTTCAGGACTTCGACATTTCAAACCCAGACTGTTCATGGAAACTCACTGGTACTGGATTGCAGTCTTCAAGGACCCCAAAAAAACGTTGTTTTACCAGTCCAGCGAGAAACAGATCTAAAAACGTATTGGAAGTGCAGGTATTGTTTTAAATAACCCTGCTGGTGGTACCTCATTTACTTTTAGCCTGAAACTATCAAGTTATTCCCTAAACAGTCTTCTCTCCAGATACACAAGGTGACATCGCTTTAAGACTTCTGACAGTGGCCCTCCCAACACCAGTATACAAATTAGGCAGGAAGACATTCCGACCCAGCTTCAATGAGACCAGAAAGCCCTTCATTGACGTTCAGCCTGTTAGTTTAAATATTAGATAAGCATAGGGAGATTGATGGGACAATTAGATGGCCTTTTGTAAACCTTGAATGAAAGGAACAGCATTCCAGAATCTGTTACGTGTTACTGCACACTCAAAGACATTGGGTAAATTTCCATCCAATTTGCAACAGATTTAAATGCAAATATTTAAATAATCTGCATAAAACAATATGCATTTTCCCACCAGCGATGTTTCCAGCAAACTGACTTTTTGTGGATAAAAGGCTTTGCGTGATGACGAAGTGCACATAAAAATTACTTTTGCTGTTAAATTCTCATGTAACAAGTTAAATGGGTTTATATTGCATTTTGAACTCTACTGATAGTTTTGTCACAAACGGTTGCATTATATAGCAAATGTGCCCCCTCTGGCACATGAGTTCTAGCCCAGTGTCTACCAACCCTGGTCCTCAAGTACCTCCAACAGTACAGTTTCATTTTAGCCCTTGACAAACACCTCAATTCAACTCACCCAGGCCATGATGATTAGTTGACAAGTTGAATCAGGTGTGCTTGTCCAGGGTCGATATGACGGTTATTATAGATTTTCCGCCGCCATTTCTCGCGTAATACATTTAGGTTACTCTGGGTTAAGAGACATCCCACTACGTCAAACAAACAAATTGTCTGTAGCCATTTAATCTTTCTATCAGCCCGGTCTTGACTTTTCATGCGTCAGGTAATTCAGCTGCATTAAAATGGTTGGCTGTAAACATGGTTAGTGATGTGTAAATGAAACTATATGCCCCAGCCCAAAATTAATAGAAGACGTAGGCATCAAACAGGGATTGGGTTTTGATTGATGTAAATTGCTATAAAATATACCAAATAAATTGTGTGTGATGGCATTGTCAGTGTGCCTGACAAGTCCTCATAGTCTAACAAGTTGGGACCAACATGGTTGAGTACCAGCACCAGGCAGAGGTGACCAGACCCTACCCATTTGTGTTGACTCTTGGGGACTGCTCACAGGTGTTTACGGTCAATAATGGACCGGCATTGGAGCAAGGTACACACTGCTTTGGCCTCTGGATGTGTGCTTCAAGTCCTATGATGTGTTTGATATCAATTTTCCCACTGTGCCCCAGCATGGGAATTCCTACAGACCACAGTGTATCAGCTGCAAGGAACCGAATCCCCTGCAGCAAGACTGTTGCAAGCATGTATTTTTTCCACTCAACAATAGTGGATAAGTATCTGCTCTTGTATGTAGTGTGAGAAGTGACAGGAGGAAGCACAGCCCTCCTGCTGATATGTTCCTCTGAATTAATAGATCAATAGACGGATGAGCTATGAGTGTCTCATTCCAATGGTAATATGCTCTTAAGCCACTCTTTAGCCACGGTTAAATTACTTGTAGTTTGTTTTTAAATGCATGTGTGCCTGCTTTTTGCCTACAGTATGGTATCTGGCTTGTTAGCCTTTGGTTCAACTACTGAAGCACGTTGTGTTACGCTTTCATTCGATCACAATCATTTATTTTAAAATTCAAAACGTTCCATTTTGGGGATTGTGAAAAGTGCTTTATGAATAAAATACATTTAAGTAATGAGTTATTAGTCCATGTCCTTAGTAGTGACCTTCAAATGTAACATTTTAAAACATGTTCTCTGTGTAACAATGTTTTAACTCGACCCAAATGTAGACCGTAACAGCATGGTGTGTGTATATGTGTTGTCACCTAAGATAGCCAAAGTGTGTCAGTGAATGTGAATATCTATTGATTTGCTCTGGCACTGTCTTTTAGACAGATCTATGTTAACACCACTTAAGACTGTCGCACACGTTTTGTATTTTTCTGATTGCAGTCAGAGTGTGCATATCAATTCTAATAATCAATCCTATCTTTTGAAAAACATGTAGACAATAGGGCTTTGTTTCAATGGGTTTTAAAAATGTATCATATATTCCTACACATTCTCTGACATGATGTACAGTACGAGTCAAAAGTTAATACACACCTACTGTACTCATTCAAGGGTTTTTCTTTATTTGTACTATTTTCTACATTGTAGAATAGTAGTGAAGACATCAAAACTATGAAATAACACATATGGAATAATATAGTAACCAAAAAACAAATCCAAATATATTTTATAATTGTGATTCTTCAAAGTGGCCACCCTTTGCCTTTTTGGCAGCTTTGCACACGCTTGGCATTCTCTCAACCAGCTTCATGAGGTAGTTACCTGAAATGCATTTAAAATGAACAGGTGTGCCTTGATAAAGTTCATTTGTGGAAATTCTTTCCTTCTTATTGTGTTTGAGCCAATCAGTTGTGTTGTGACAAGGTAGCGGGATATACAGAAGATAGCCCTATTTAGTAAAAGACCAAGTCCATATTATGGCAAGAACAGCTCAAATTAGCAAAGAGAAACGACTGTCCATTACTTTATGAGGTCAGTCAATCCAGAAAATTTCAATAACTTTGAATGTTTCTTCAAGTTCAGTCACAAAAAACATAAAATGCTACAATGAAACTGGATCTTATGAGGACCGCCACAGGAAAGGAAGACGTAGAGTTACCTCTGCTGCAGAGGACAAGTTCATTAGAGTTAATTAACTGCACATAAAATTGCAGCCCAAATAAATGCTTCACAGAGTTCAAGTAAGACATCTAAATATCAACTGTTCAGAGGAGACTGCGTGAAATCAGGCCTTCATGGTCAAATTGCTGCAAAGAAACCACTATTAACGGACACCAATAACAAAAAGAGACTTGCTTGGGCCAAGAAACACGAGCAATGGACATTAGACTGGTGGAAATCCATCCTTTGGTCGAATGAGAATTTTTGGTTCCAAGCGCCATGTCTTTGTGAGATGGAGAGTAGGTGAACGAATGATCTCTGCGTGTGTGGTTCCCGCTGTGAAGCATGGAGGAGATGTGATGGTGCTTTTCTGGTGACACCGTCAGTGATTTATTTAGAATTCAAGGCATACTTAACCAGCATGGCTACCACACCATTCTGCAGCGATACGCCATCCCATCTAGTTTGCGCTTAGTGGGACTATCATTTGTTTTCAACAGGACAATGACCCAACACACCTCCTGGCTGTGCAAGGGCTATTTGACCAAGGAGAGTGATGGAGTGCTGCATCAGATGACCTGGCCTCCACAATCACCTGACCTCACCCCAAATGAGAAGGTTTGGGATGAGTTGGACTGCAGGGTGAAGGAAAAGCAGCCAAAAAGTGCTTAGCATATGTGGGAACTCCTTCAAGACTGTTGGAAAAGCATTCCTCATTAAGCTGGTTGAGAGAATGCAAAGCTGTCATCAAGGCAAAGGGTGGCTACTTTGAAGAATCTAAAATAGTAAATATATTTTTAAATATATTTGTTTAACACTTTTCCATATGTGTTATTTCATACTTTGTCTTCACTATTATTCTACAAGGTAGAAAATAGTAAAAATAAAGAAAAATTCTTGATTGAGTAGGTGTCCAAACTTTTGACTGGTACCGTACATTTAGTATGTTTAGTTTTTAGTAAGTTAACTTTAAATTATGTGATTTGATTTATGTCGATACATTTCAATGTTGTTCAATGAGTCACCAAAAAAGGGATCTAATTTGCATATGCATACAGTTTGCAGCAAACAAAGTTCACCACAAGTTTTCTAGAATTGTTTGCCAAACTCACAAATTGCCGCAAATTAACCACAACAGCTGGTCACAAAACTAATTTGCTTGTGAAAATATGAGCGTGCTGCAAATTTGCGGCCAATTGACCAAAAGTTTGCCACAAATATTTGCCAGATGCCTGTTTTTTCCCGGTCAGGGCTCAAAGGTCCACACTGGGAGTAGATGTTAAGTGCGTCTCCAGCCTGTGGATAGTATGCACAGGACTCTACGCTGGTGGGAAACTTCACTAACCCTCCCCTATACCAGAGGTTTTTACCTCTGTCCAATACCACTCAAGTACTGGAGGTGTGCATTAGCATGATAAGAGCACAGTTGGCAGGAAGGCATAATCATGCATAGCAATAAGAACAGCTAGCATGCCAGAACCATTTGGCTATTAGTGATGTATATACATTTATAACAGCTGTCCACGACTGTCAGGAATTAGATATCCACATTCATTAACTTTCCATTTAAATGACCCGTTTTAGCCATTTCACACCATACTCCATTAACTATGACAATCAGAAAATAAACCGGGACAAGATTAACTGAAATGTTGAGGTAAAATACACATTGATTATCTAAATGTGATTTAGACACAAATTACTTTCAGCAGCAGCTCCTGAAGATCATTACTGGCCCATTTAACCTAGCCAGCCAGTGGCCCATATAGTCTGAATGGCCTGTGGCTCAGCCTCCACAGTAAGCTGTCCAGACTACGGAGAGGGGGAGGCAGCTGGTAGGAGCCTGTCTGGGTAATTCTGACAGAGTCACTTTAGTGCCCAAGAGCAACGTCTTTTCTCTCTTTCCTTCATGGTCTGCGGCCTGGAAAAAAAGTCTGGTTTGCTTTGTTCGTTTTCAACTGATCGATTGGCCGCTTTTTTTCTTATTTCAGGGCAACAGGAGCAAAGTTGTCCTTTCTTGTTTGTAAAAACAATACTCAACTATAATTCAATATAACACTTTGTTATGAAAAGCAAATATTCTATTAGTACATTTCACAAATAAAAGTCAGGAGAAAATACTCTTTATGTAGTGCAATACTGAATGCAAACTTCATGCAAGAACACAATTTCTACAGATGCATATCATTCAATAAACCTTACCCCATGTGGAAAACTGCTCAATAGTTGACAAGCGCAAAATCGTAAAAGTCACCATGGATTTTTTAAAATTTAGTTAAATATCTCCAGGTACTGTACATTTAATTCCATGCTCGACATACAAAGCACATACGGCTGGTCGTCTTCACCCAGATTGACAGACGCAGGGGAAGTGTTGACTCTCTCTCATTCCAGATGTACAAACAGGAAGGGCAGGAGCGAGGAGTGTAGGCTCACATGACAGTTCATTCCCAGTTAAGTATCCCTCCCACCACTCTTTCGTGCGTTCACTTTCTCTTGTTCCCTCTCTCGCTCGCTCTGTCCTCTGGCGACATATTCCAGCACAAAGCTAATCTGAAACTGTGAAAATGCCAGCTCTCAGTCTCCCTCTTCATTTCCCCCTCTTTATCGGTCTCCTCCCGCTGTCCTCACTCACTCTCTCCGTTTGGCTGTGTGCCTACCCTTTTGACTTCATAACTCACACATACAGTGCCTTCAGAAAGTATTCACACCCCTCGACTTGTTTCACATTTTGTTGTATTATAAAGTGAGATTAAAATGGATTTGCCAACAATCTATATAAAATACTTTAACGTCAAAGTGGAAGATGTATTTAAAAAAAATGTTTTTACAAAATGTTACAATTTATGAAAAATAAAACACTAATATATTTTTATTAGTTAATTAAGCATTCAGGCCCCTGACTTAATACATGTTAGAATCACCTTTGGCAGCGATTACAGCGGTGAGTCTTTTTGGGTAAATCGAAGAGCTTTGCACACCTGGATTGTACAATATTTGCACATTCCTTAAAAAAAACTAAAATGTCAAGCTTTGTCAAGTTGGTTGTTAATCATCAGCTACACAGCAATTTTGAAGTCTTTCCAAAGATTTTCAAGACATTGTCATCTTGGTAAGCAACTCCAGTGTACATTTGTCCTTGTGTTTTAGGTTATTGTCCTGCTGACAGGTGAATGTCTCCCAGTGTCTGTTAGAAAGCAGACAACCAGGTTTTCTAGGATTTTGCCTGTGCTTAGCTCTATTCCATTTGTTTTTATCCCCCCAAAAAATCCTAAATTCTTGCTGATGACAATTATACCCATAACACAATGCAGCCACCACCATGCTTGAAACTATGAGGAGTGGACTCAGTGATGTGTTGTGTTGGTTTTGTCCAAAACATAACGTTTCGTATTCAGGACATAAAGTAAATGTTTTTACCACAGTTTTTGCAGTTTTACTTTAGTGCCTTATATATTTGTATTCTGTACACACCTCCTCCTTATCACTCTGTCACTTAGGTTAGTATTGTGGAGTAACTGCAATGTTGATCTATCCTCAGTTTTCTCCTATCATAGCCATTAAACTCTAACTGCTTTAAAGTCACCATTGGAGTTATGGTGAAATCACCAAGCGGTTTCCTTCCTCTCCGGCAACTGAGTTAGGAAGGACATCTGTCTCTCTTTGCACGCAGAGTCCATGCAACTTATGTGACTTGTCAAGCAAATTTCTACTCCTGAACTCATTTAGGCTTGCTATAAGAAAGGGGTTGAATACATTTAATTTTCTATTCATGTGTAAACACTTCTAAAAACATCATTCCACTTTGACATTATGGGGTAGTGTGTAGTCCAGTGACACAATACCTCAATTGAATCCAATTAAAATTCAGACTAACAACAAAATGTGAAGACACTGTACATGACATGCACACTGATGTACCCAGACAAACAGTCCTTACAAAGCTAATATCCATTCCCAAATGTGTGAAAATGTGTCTTAAGATGCATTGTAGCACCCCATTACATTTATCCTGACCTTTGACACCTTTGTTGACTGACTAATGACTAATTGTAATTCCTTACACAGTCTTGTGTCTTAAGTCCCTCCTGATGTCCCAAAATAAATAACACTTACTGTGTATGGCTTTCACCTTTCTCTACATCTCTCCTGTTGCCTTCCATCAGCAGGCATTTACATGGTCCTCTCTCTACCGGCCCTATAGCAATTAGCATAATGGAACCGGGCTATGACAATTCCTCCCTCATAACCAGACACTGCACAACAACTGTAACCTGTTCATTACGACCAGCACTGATCTCTAACCGCGGGTGGAGTTTGATTAATCGGGTGCATGCTTAGACAACATAATCTGTGCTACAGCTGAAAGCAGGTCCTCACACTGTATATGAACTGTCTCTGACAAACAGACAGACTGGCTTCAATATGACCATAATCTTTCAATATAAAACCTCAAAGCAGCACCAACCCAGATACCTACATCACAGAGAATAAGGATAAATTGAGGTTGACAGAGGTCATTCTTTTTTTGATGTATTCAATTTCCTTGAGCGACAGTTTGGAGATACTGGTTTGACCACCCTCTCATTCAAATGAGTCCTAAGCACCAAGTCTACTATGTGAAATCAGCATGGTTTCTGACAGTATTATTCTGCCAACATCTCAGCCCATTCCTTTCCCTTGTACCTTTTTGGTACAACTGGGTGTGTCAGTTATTTCCGTATGTGCAACACTTCCCCACTATCCTTTAACTCCAAGTGAGCATCTTCAGAGGATAAAGCATGGCCTACATTTGCTCGAAAAAATACGCAAAAGAAAAAATGGGATAAACATTGAAGCTGTACTTTATTCCCCTCACACTCGTTCCCCATTTTCCTGCATCTCTCCCTCGCTCTCATTCAGTTGCTCAGTCTCTCCCCTAGGCTCAATTCACCACTCCATTAGCTCAGTTGCTGCAGAGGGATAGATCCATAGACAGGGGAGACGACAACAGGGATCATGGAGCAAAATAAATAAGTACTGTAGACTGAACTCTGTTTTTCAGGAGATATTTTGGACATCAACATGCTTAATTTTGAACTACACATAATTTGGTTGTAGCTTGGGTTGTATTATGGAAAACACTAATCTGATATAGCACGAGAAGAAAAGAGGCTACATTTGAGAGGTCCTTTGTTGTATGAGAGAGCGATTAATTCCTGAGTTAACAACTCATTAATGATAATTATCCACCTCTGAAGCACAGGGCCACCAGGTCACGTGTAACTTTACAAAGAGAAGCTAAGCCTACCTCTCACAATTACATGGTGTCAGGATGAGAGGTGAAATTAACTAGAGGGGTCTGAAGGGGGGGGGTTGGAGAGGCAGAGAGTGCAAGAAATGAAAGGTTGTACATTTTCCAGAGTAAACTGTATACTGTACTGAAATACCAAGCAGAGTAACACATTCAGGTTGTTCAAGAAATGTTTATGCAGCAACAAATAACTCCCAGTAGACCTTAGAGTGATGATCTGCATGTACAACATGAAAACCCCCTCTGGTACCTCACTGAGGGAACACCCAGATAACAGTAAACAAGTAAATCCACCTAAATAGACACTTTAAATAAGAAATATAGTTTGCCAAGTTCAACCTACCATAGAGGTGAAACCCAACCATGCAGATGGGGAAACCATACAAACAGGTAGCAGAAAATTAAAAATGGTGGTTGCAAATGTGTAGAGAGTGGGTAAAAGATGAGAAAGGACCGACAAGTTACATTGAGATAACTTCCTACCTCCTGCAGTTGTACCCTCACTTTGTTGATGGCCTTCAACCAGCGAATTCTGGATGGAGAGAAGGGCAAAGGAGGCCCATTGTCGTGGAAACTGGGGTGTGTGGGGAGAAAGAGATAGATTGACCACTCACTAATACTGTACTTGTAATATTTACTGCTCCAAAATGTGGATGCTTATTTAAGTGTTTAAAATGTATGACACTTGCTGGAACTCAGACTCACCTTTGCAGCATTTTATTGGATATTTTCTCAACTGAGTGGTCCAATCTCTTCATAGAGCCATTTAAGCTCTTCCCCACATCCAGGGAGGGTCTGCGCAATTCCTCCTGCCCCAAAACAGAGTGTCCATTGCTGGGGAGGTGTCCGTTGGTGGGTTGCTGGCCAGCGGTAGAGGGGCAGAAGGTGGTACTGTGGTAAGAGTGGAAGGACTCTTCCAGCCCTGAGCCTGGAGCACTCTCCTGGCCTGTCTCACTAAGCTGGGAGCTGGTCTGGCTCAGGTTTCCAGAGGACCCAAAGCGACTACTTTCCACCGGACTGGAGTGGTGAAAAAGAGGTAAGGGAAGAGACTTAATATTAGAATAATAAGTGAGGAAGAAAAACACTTTGAATCGTGCAACTGATTGGCTCATTAATTGGATATAGACATTATTACAACTAGTGCATTGTTCCTACTGAATTGTACATCATTGTAAAATACATCTAACCTTACAGAGAGAGAAAAAAAATACATTTTGGCAAATTAGAATGAATACACCAATTGCCTGAAATGAATTTGAATGTACTAAATTATTTCAATAATTTAGTATCTATTGGTTTAGCCTGTGTTGGTTTTCTGTATTTCTATTTCTGGGGGACAATGAGTTACTGAAATCTCTTTTGATCAAACTGAATGACAGGGAATTCTGTAAGGTTAGACTTTCTTTTGAATGCATTCATAGAATTCATCTTACATTAGGAGTTCAAGAGTAAGAAATACTTAGCTTATTATCACTATACCACGATGGGTATGATACACTTCACAATCAACCACCAACACAAGGCTACAGTAGTACAAATGCTAAAAACAAACACGGTTAAAGGAAAGACACAGAACACAGAATTCAGTGGGGTGGAGTGCAGAGCTGGACCCGGATTACTCTCCCCAAAATATCAATGCATCATAAATGGTGTTGGGGAAGACCATTTATTATGCTTCTACTGGCCTTTTAGAACTCAATAGGTCCTTCTTGGACTGGTTGTCCAGCAGCACTTCAGAGGTGGAATCTGCAGAGGGGAGTGGTTCTACAAGGCTTTCCTTCTCCTTTTGGGACAGGGATGCTGAAGGATCTACGTCAGGTGTGGAGATGCAAATCTGGGGTTTGGCTAAGTCAGGGGGACCTACCGAACTTTGATCACTTGTCTCCTTGGTTGGCTTATCATTAGCTTTGGGCTGAGTGGTAATAACCGGAGGAGCTTGTGGCTTGGGAGGTTCGGCAGCGGCCCCCCAGAAACCTAATTTTGTCCCAAATAGAGAGGCTGTGGATGGTTCTTGCTTCGCTGCGCCTGGCTTCTCCTCCTGAAACAGGCCTGCAGACATAGTTTTGAATCCTGAGAACAGACCACTGCCTGCTTCTGCTTGAGGCATTGTGGGAAGGGCTTTGGGAATTGTGGGGGGAGATGAAAACATGGATCCAAAAGACTTTCCAGCATCACTGGTTCCTGTCATAAAACCCCCAAACAGGGATTTGGGGGCTGGCTCTTCAGTCTTAGTCAACTGGTCAGCTTGGGGAATCTTCTGGGGACTTTCCACTGGTGGGCCTGATTTGTCCATTCCCTTACTCTCAGGCTCTCCCACAATTACAATAGGCTTATCATCTATTACTTCTCCTTCCACAAATGCAGCCTTTTCTTTCCCAGAACTGGACTGATCATTCATTGGAGGTTGTTCTGACTTTAAGGGCTGTTCCGTTTTATCAGGTTGCCCTGATGATGCAGGGATTTCCGCTTCTTTTGATTGACAGTCCACAGCTGGAGCAGGAAGTTTCTCAAACCCTTGACCCTGGGCTACTTCAACAGCATTACCATCAGGTTTGAGGCCAACCAACTCCTGAGGCTGAGTTTTGGTGTCAGGTTGTTTTGGTGCCTCAGATAATTGTGAGTGTTCATGCAAAGTAACCGTGCCAGTGTCTCCTGGCTCTTTCATTTTATCAGTGCTATCTGCTGTGGTGGTGTCAGGGGCAGCTGCTGAGATTTTATTCTCAGGGGGACTTGCTGGTGCTGTTTGAGGAGTAGTTTTAGCGGGCTGGGGAGTGGACCCTCCAAACAACCCCCCAAACATAGAAGCTGCAGTTTGAGAAGTAGCTGCGGGCTGGGGACTTAACCCTCCTAACATACCGCTGAACATCGAACCTGCAGTTTGCGGGGAAGCTGTAGCTGGTTGGGGACTAGACCCTCCAAACAGACCTCCCAACATAGAACCAGCAGTTTGAGGAGTAGCTGTGCCAGGCTGGGGACTAGACCCTCCAAACAACCCTCCCAACATAGAACCTGCAGTTTGAGGAGTAGCTGTGCCAGGCTGGGGACTAGACCCTCCAAACTGACCTCCCAACATAGAACCTGCAGTTTGATGGGCAGCTGTAGCTGGCTGGGGACTAGACCCTCCAAACAACCCTCCCAACATAGAACCAGCAGTTTGAGGAGTAGCTGTGCCAGGCTGGGGACTAGACCCTCCAAACAACCCTCCCAACATAGAACCAGCAGTTTGAGGAGTAGCTGTGCCAGGCTGGGGAGTAGACCCTCCAAACAGGGAGAGAAATCCTGTAGCTGATGTCTCTTTAGGGGTTTCTGGCTCTTTAGGTGGGGCAGGCTTCTGAGGTGCACCCTTTGGGATGGATTCCTTTTGGGCAGTGGCACACTCCGGGGTAAGCGCTGTGGTTTCAGCCTCAACTGCAGTACCATCTTTAGGGGTGTCTCCCGGCTCTTTTATTTTGGCAATGGTATCTGGAGTGGTATCAGACACAGCTGTTGATATTTTGTTCTCTAGGGGTTTTGTTGGTTCTGTTTGAGGAGTATCTGTAGCTGGCTGGGGATTAGATCCTCCAAACAACCCTCCCAACATAGAACCTGCAGTTTGCGGGGCAGTTGTAGCTGGCTGGGGACTAGACCCTCCAAACAACCCTCCCAACATAGAGCCTACAGTTTGCGGGGCAGCTGTAGTTGGCTGCGGACTAGATCCCCCAAACCTTGAACCTATAGTTTGAGGAGTGTCTGTAGCTGGTGGCTCTTTAGGGGTTTCTGGCTCTTTAGGTGGGGCAGATTCCTGAAGTGCACCATCTGGGATGGATTCTTTTTGGGCACTTGCACACTCAGGGGTAGGTAATGTGCTTGCAGAATCAACAGCCTCAACTGCAGTACCATCTTTAGGTGCGTTTCCCTGCTCTTTTATTTTTATAGTGCCATCTGCTTGAGTTGTGCGAGGTGCAGCTGTTGATATTTTGTTCTCAGGGGGTTTTGCTGTTTGAATAGGTGCTGGGGGTGGACTGGGTCCTCCAAACAATCCCCCAAACACAGAACCCGAAGTTTGAGGGGCAGTTGTAGCTGGCTGGGGCCTAGGCCCTCCAAAAAACCCTCCCAACTTAGAACCCACAGTTAGAGGAGCACTTGTAGCTGGCTGCGGACTAGATCCTCCAAACAACCCTCCCAACATAGACCCTGCAGTGTGAGGGGCAGTTGTAGCTGGCTGCGGACTAGATCCTCCAAACAACCCTCCCAACATAGAACCCGCAGTTTGAGGGGCAGTTGTGGCTGGCTGCGGACTAGATCCTCCAAACAACCCTCCCAACATAGAACCCGCAGTTTGAGGGGCAGTTGTGGCTGGCTGCGGACTAGATCCTCCAAACAACCCTCCCAACACAGAACCCGCAGTTTGAGGGGCAGCTGTAGCTGGTGGCTCTTTAGGTGGGGCAGCTTCCTGAGGTGGAATACCTGAGATGGATTCCTTCTGGGCATTGGCACACTCAGGAGTAGGTACTGTGGCTACCGAGTCAACAGAGCTTGCTTGTGGGGGTGACAGAGGGCCACTGAACATGGAAAATACATTTTTAGTAGGTGGTTCTTTAGGCACTGTAGATTCTGGGACAGAGGAGTCTGGAGCTGACCCAGCTTGTCCTGGAGGTTGTGGGGCACTGGGGCCACTAAACATAGAAAATAATCCTTTTGGTGGGCTTTCACTGGCAGATGAACCAGAAAAGAGCCCCCCAAGAATAGAGCTGGTCTCTGGTTGAGGTTGAGCTTGTGGTGGACTGGGCCCAGATTGAGGTGCCTGTGGTGTTGCCGCCTGCGATGGTCCCCGTGGTGGACTTGGTCCACCGAACATAGAGAATAAACTTTTAACATGTGGTTCTGGAGGTGCTTGAGATGACTCAGTTTGGGTTGGTGCCTGCTGAGGACTAGACCCCCCAAACATGGACAATAACCCCATACTAGGAGATTCCTCTTTAGTAGTAGTTGTAGTAGTTGTTGGTGGTGTTCCAGAGATCATGTCTCCAATTTCTCCCATAAAGCCGAACAGTCCAACTGATGGTTTGGGGGGTGGTTCCTGTTTGGTTTGTCCGGTTGGTGTCATAGTCTGTGATCGGCCTGGGGTGGGGCCAGTGCTTGTATTGGGAGGAAATACTTGTGACATGCTTTTACCTGGTGGCTGACCAGGAGCTGGATGTGGTACCCCACGTTGCACTCCATCCATTGTTTGTTGTTTCTGTAGAGATGGTCTTGATTGAGAACCTTGTGTAACAACTCTGTTTGGCTCATTTTTAACAACAGGTTTTGGTTGCTGTGATGGAGGAGACTCTGCACTAAAGAAGCTGCCTATTGACCCAAAAAGATTAGAGGCTCCTGTGTCCTCCTGTTTATTTGGGGATATGCTGCCAGGTAAGCTAGCAGTAGAACCATTTCTATCTTGTGGTTTTGACAATGGTTCTGGGGGTTTAGGGGGCTCTGGCGTTGGCTCCTCGATCAGTAGGGCAGACTTGAAAAAGCTCATAAATCCTCCCTGTGGTTGTTCAGCTGGTTTTTCCACTGGTTTTACAGATGATCTATCTGTGGTGTACTGTGATTGTGGTTGTAGTGGAGAGACAGATTTATTGAGTGGGTCCATGGAACTGGTTGGCACTGTGGGCTGTGTTGGTGGAGCAGCTTGCTGAGACATGGTGGCTTGTCGTGCAAGTCTAGGTTTCTGAGTAACAGTTGGTGGTTGTGCTGGAGGTTGCCCAGATGTGGGAGGTGTGGGTAGAATTCTAGGAGAGGTGGATGCGGCTGGTCTCTCTGTCTGTTGAACTACACTCTGAGCCGGAGTTGTTGTAGCAGGGGGATCTTCTTTGATAATCTTTGATTTGAGACTCTGGAAACCTGATGAAAGTAGGCTCTTGGCCTGTTGGTCCACTGGGGTAGCCTCAGTCCCAGGTGGTTTATATTGTTCTCCATTAACACAAGAGGCCAAGCCAGCTCTTCCTTTGTTCAAATCTGACTCAGCAGTTTTGCCAACGATTGAGGAAATGAATGAAGAGAACTTCTTGACATGCCGATTAGGTATTTCCTCTCCTGGAGTCACTCTCTGTCTCCATTCCTCCTCTGGTGTGTCATCTACATGCCTGACTCTGACCCCAAAAGATGAATGCCTTCTTTGACGAGGCTGGTAACAGTTGTTCAAGCGTTGTTGAGAGGAATCTGTGGTGGGGGTAGCATTGTGCGAGACAGCAACCTTTTGAGAGAGAAGTTCCTTCATTTGCTGATTGTTCCAATAAGGGCCTTTCTGATCCCTGTTAGAACATGAAAGGTCTATGACCCCCATATATGGATTCTGATAGGCATGATTGGGTTGTCTTGGATCCATTCTGACTTTGTTCAGTCTATATAGTGAGAAATCTACAGCCTGTTCTTTTTGTGCAAGGAAGGAGCTCTCAAACATCTGAGAGAACCGCTCCAGGTTCAAATTCATGATCTGATTTCCTTTTCTATAGGCAGCAGATAGGTCCAGGGGGGCATTGAGGAGTTTGGGAACACCCTGATCTTGTCCAGGGAGCCAGAGGAGCTCATCCTCATTATAGAGAGGGACTTTAAATCCACATACTGTGACCATTTCATTATGTAGCCAAGCACTTGGGAAGTTATCAGGCCCAGTTCCCAAGGACTCTCCCTCAGGTGCACAAGCATAGACCATCGTACCTCCTGCATCTGTTAGCAGGGCATATATGTATTCATGATCAGTGTAAACAAAGTACCCACAATCCCCATCATCAGCTGGCCACCACATACCTTGCTCCAAAAGTACAAGCCATTGATGGTACCATTCTGTCTCTTCCAAGTACAAACACTCTTCCATCTCTCCATTGTGAGGTTTAGGGTAACTGCGATCAAATGACCTAGTCAAACTCAATTGACTTTGATTAACCATGCCTTGGTCACTATATTGCCAATTAGCTGAATAAGATAGATTAGGTGGATTTTCCTCATAATAGCCCTCATGATATGAAATGCCATTCAGACTATAACAGCTACCATTATCAAAGGAGTTCCATTTACCAAACTTGGCATTACTCATTTTGGTGCTCAAGTTCAATGCACCCTCTTCTTCAGTCCAGTACTCCTTCTGTTCCATCATTTGATTAGTATGCAGATTTCCCAAGTCATCATAGCTGTTCATGAATTTTTTCTTGGTATATAGATTGCTGTCAACATTTCTGGGTACCTCTTGTTGGTGGTGCTTAATCGGTTCTTGGTTATAGTCAATTTCATGCCATGGTTGAGGGGAACTATATTGATTATCTATATTTGTGGAGCTACAGTAGAGAGTGGAGTCTTGGAACACTGCTCCTTCTGGAGGCTGTACATAACTCACATCACTTGTGTGATAAGTCTGTGATTGATTTTGAAGCTGCTGCCACAGAATTGATTCTTGGATCCATTGGTTTTCACCATAACTAGAATTGACTCTATATGATGCCAACAGATCTTGGTAGCCATCCTGTCCGGTTACAGAATATAAGGAATGGTTACTTTGATTAAGATATTGTTGGGATGACATCATTGCAGTATTTGGATGCCCGTGTAAAAGGGATAACATGTTTTCTGCACTGTAAGAGGTGGCTAATGGGTGGTTAGACTGAAGAGAACCATGGTAGTGCATTAACTGAGGTAAATGGCCAGTGCTGCATGATGTGTAGGATGGTCGGCTCTGAAAAGACCTTGCATAAGTAGCTGACGTCCTTAAATCTAAAGTCTCAGCTTCCCATGAGCCAGGTGCAATTTCTGCAACATTTCTGTTTGGTCTTGGAATGGAGTGACCAAGGAGACCACTTTTTCTCCTCTCCATTTCAGACTCAGAAGTATTGTTCGCTACAGTGTTGCTTGGCCCAGTCTTGAACATGCTTGAGAGCAAACCTGGGGAGCTTGCAGATAGTGTCTTCGGCTCTGAATTGTGCTTGAGCATTTCTGCAGATTTATGAGTGGAGACTTCATCTGTTGGATTCCTATTGAATAGTCCTGATAGAAAGCCTGGCTTTTTGTCAGCCTCCTCATTGGGTTCATGTGGGACCTGATGTGGTATATGTGTAGATGGAGGTGTTTGCTGTGTAGGCTGTCCAGCTGGAGTGATTGTATGATGTTGTATTTGCTGTATTTGCATGGGTGGTGACGGATTGCAGGCCTCAACATTTCCAGAGGATTTTGTTAACTTGTTAAACAATCCAGAGAGAACTCCAGGCTGGCTTGCAGTATCTTGCCGTGAAGGAGTTAGATTTTGCCTGGCATTTGGCGAGATTACATTTGGTGACGAAATTACATGTTGCTGTCTTTCTTGGCTGATTGGTGGCGACTGCTGAGGCACATTTTCTGTGGAAGATTTTTTGAATAGCCCAGACAGCAGACTAGGCTGTTGAGTTGGTTGATTTTGGCTTTGTACCTGTTGACTAGGCTGCTGTGTTGGTTGATTTTGGTCTTGTACTTGTTGACTAGGCTGTTGAGTTGGTTGATTTTGCAATGGCACATTCTGCCTGTTTGGGTACTGCTGGCTAGGCTGATTGAGAGGAGGTGCAGAATGTGTCTGAGGTATTGGGGACTGATTGGTAGATACATTGTCTGCAGAAGCAAACTTAAAAAGTCCAGAAAGGAGACCACCTTGTTGAGCAGGTTTTGGAAATGTATGTTGTCTAGAGAAGTCTGGTTTGTTGTCTAGAAAAGCCTGGTCCCTCAGTGGATCACGGTTTGGCCCTTGCATATTCTGTTGGTTGAAGTTCTGCTGATTACGAGGACCAGCAGACGGCGGCAGTTGTTGCTGGAGTGGAGTTGTTTGGGTGCTCAAAACATTATCAGAGGAACCCAATTTAAACAAGCCAGAGAAAAGTCCTCCTTGTTGAGGAGGTGCTTGTTGAGAGGGTGGTTGTTGGGATGGGCTTGGTGCTTGTTTCTGACTGGGGTGACTCAGTAACCCTGAGAGAATACCCCCAGGCTGAGAAGGAGGAGGTGCAATTTGTTGTGGGGGAGGTTGAGGAGGGAATTGTTGACAATTACTGGCACTAGGAGGTTGACTGTTTGGGGGAACTTGCTGTGGTGGTGGGTTCCCAGATAAGTCACTTCCAGAGCCAAATCTAAGAATTCCTGACAACAACCCTCCTTGCTGGGGCTGATTGGAGCCAACCTTAAATGTATTGTCAGTGGCGGCCCCTTTAAAAAGACCTGTCAAAAAACCTTGAGGTTCAGGAGGTGCTTGCTGCATCCCAAGAGACATTGGTGGTGGCCTTTGATGTTGCTGCATATGCTGCTGATGTGGAACTGGGGGCAATTGGCGATGCTGGGCCTGTTCTTGATTGGGAATTTCTGGGGGTTTGTAAGCACTGACATCCTCACCAGAAGCAAATTTCATGAACCCAGAGAACATTCCTCCTCCTGCTGCTTTTGGAGGCTGTTGGGAAGAGACATTGTCAGAGGAGAGAAATTGAAGTTTTAGCTTACTGCCTAAAGATGGCTCCTCCACAGGTTTCTCTGATGTAATATCTGGTGCCGACCCAAATACAGGATACACTGCAACAGGTGGAGGGCCCTGCGGGGGAACAGGGTTAACTGGTGCAATCAATGAGCTGAACGATTTCTTGAAAGGGCTAAAGAACCCTGAACTTGCTGGTTCTGGTTGGTTGATGGACTTCCCATCCACTGAAGTAGGCACACTTTGCTGCGAGGCAATCATAGAGTCAGGTCTCACATGCACAACTTTTCCTTGTGTATTAACAAATGGTTTATTTTGGGGTACATTTCTTGAATTATCAGGTCTTCTGCCGCCTCCCACAGCCATTGACTGTTCACCTTGGTGGATATGTTTCTCATCCCAGTTTGCAAGATTTTGAAAGCCCTCTCTTGAGCCACTTCTCCCTGGGGATTGTTTTCCATCGGTGGTGTTCACTACCTCTTCACCAGATTTTTTTATAGCAAAACTCATTTTCTCAACAATTGAAGTGACTGCTGGTGTTTGTGGCTTTGTTGCAGAGTCCTGAACTTCATTGCTTGTACTATACATCTCTGTTCTCATGGCTGGCATTTCTTGATTCTGGACTTGTGTCTTGGCATCAGACTGGGAAGGCAAATTGAAGGAAAATGTCCCGTTGGGGTGAGCTGTAGGAGATACAAGAGCAACACGAGCAGGAGCAGGGCTGGTGGATTTTGGAATTAATGAAAATAGCTTAGATATACCAGATTGAGAAGATGGTGCAGGTGGTACTTCTTTCGTTTCTGCAGAACCAGAGTGTGGCTGCTTGGGGGCTGAACTAACCTTGTCTGTGAAGGAACTGAATAATGAACTCATAGCATGTTTCACTCCAGATATTCCTGGTTCAGGTGGAGCCTCTGTCTGGGTCTCTTCCTTGACATCAATAGGGGTCCTTGGGTCCTCTCCAGTAGATTCTGTTCTTATGCTGCCCTGGGAAGATAACCTTGACTTGGATGACTTGGGAAGAGACCCATACCTGCTTATTTCCTCCTCTTTTTCAGCCAGGTACTCTGAAACTGTTTCAACTAGGCACTGGAGCTCATCCATGGGATCAACATACTCATCGCTTGGTTCCTCCACTGGAGACAGCATTGCTTCAGAAGCCCATCCTCCCATTTTCCCCTTTCCACTCTTCTTAACCAGATAACTCTGATACTTGTCTATGTGACCTCCATGGGATGAAGCATACCTGCCTTGGCCCCTCCCATTCTCAGAGTGAATGGCCTCCGCTAAGGAGGCAATTTCCTCTAGCTCCTCCTCTGATCCCATGGAGTACGGCAGCTCCTCCTCTGAATCGTACGCCAAACCTGTTCTCATTCTGGCAGCTTCCTCCTCCTGATACACCACATAGTTCTCCAAGGTGTCCCCCAGCTTGTTTTTGGCCCACATCCTAGTCTTGTAAAGAAGTCCATTCTTGTATGGCTTGAGGCATGGCGTCATCTGCTCCTCCTCTTCCTCGATCTCTGCCACCTGCCGCAGCACGAGCTCCCCTCTCTTCTGGCGTAGGAGTGCAAGGTCAGGGGGAAAAGGCTCATCTATGAGTTTTTCCGCCTCGGAGAAGGACTGCCCTCCTGGATCCCGGATCTTTTTTCTCCGCCGCCGATCGATAGTGTCATAGCCCACTGGGTAGGTGGCAGGTATGATGCCACTGTGTTGTGTGCTTTGGCAGAGCGAGCTGCCTGAGGGCTCAGTGAGAGCTCTCCCCATTCGGAGAATAACATCGTCCTCAACCCAACGATTCTCTTCCTTGTCCAGGAACTCGCTCAGGTGATTTCTCCCCTGCACTTTGTATTTGCTTTCCCAATCCTCCACACCCATGCCAGAATCTACAGGGATGATTCTGACCCTCCCTTTATGGTTTATTGCTCTAGTTTAGGTTCATCGATTAAAGAAGAAGCCAAATGGGATGTGCGAGGGGGGGGACAAAAACCAGAAAGAAAAATGCAAACAGAAATTATTGCAAAGTATAAGAGGACAGAAAAGTAATAAAGCCCATGTGACTGACAGACAAGCATTAAATACATATGATAAAGTAAAATGTTTTTCTTGTGTAAATAACTATTTGGTGAATGTGTGTTCAGATTGTTTGATATGCCCATTTTATGTGCGTGATGTCGTCATTCTGGGGGATTTTCAATAACAGCACAAAAGCCCTGAAATCCAACCTGAAGTATCTCTGTCCAAAGTCATTTTACAGACTGCATAGAAATTCGGTCAGGGAGGGCAGTATTTCCCTATAACTGAACCTTCCCTTCCAAAACCAGGGTCACAAAGACCCATATGTGACAATAGCAGGCTTAACTAAGCTCAGTTTCATTCAAACTGCCAAAGAAGTTTCATATAACAATACGTCAATTTTAAATCAGTTTTTCCTGGCTGTAATCCCACTTTTCTTTTCAGATGTTATGGAATTATCCGGATCAGCTTTCTATCTGTCCACACAGACTGAGATTTACCACAATCTCACTGAAGCACATGTTTTCCACAGCAAGTCACACATGTAAGAGAGCAAAGACCCACTCTACACTGGGTACGTGAATGGAGTTGGCAGATTATTTGTACTCCATCTGGGAAAACATCTAAGCAGTTGGACAATTTCGACATTGTTTAAGACCAAATCTGTTCCTTCTTCAAAGCTACACTGCATTTTGACATTCCAAATATACAAATTACCAAAGAGTCAATTGCTATTGGGTTATCTTGCAAGGTTGCGCACAACCTAAGTAGATGGAAGTAGCACGTCCTCGGGGACACTGTTCATATATTCAAGCAGGTGACATTGTTTACCTCCTTCCTATGCGGTGTCAAACCATGTGCCAGTGACAAATGAACATAAACTGACTAAATGTAAAGCTGCTCACATTACTTGAGAAATATGCTTGTATTCAGGGTACAACTAAGGCAGCCAATTGATTCTGCCATTCTGTCCCAGGAGGGTTGATGTCCCTTAATCGTCTGAAAGAGGGAAGCCCTCTAACAAACAAAACAGCTAAGACTCAGGCCCTCAGCTAACTGGGTCTATTTGCAAAAATATTTATTTCCATAGAAAACTGTTTAAAACAAACTAACAAAACAAAATTGTCTGATACTGCACTAAACATTTTATTAATATCCTAACTCTGGACATCCTTCACTATCTGTCAATATGTATGATTGTAGAATATATGAACAGGTGTGCAATCTTTTACAGTTGAATTTGTGCATTTCTGTGAATTCTGTGTCGGGGCATGTATTGTACGTTTGCGGGTGGTGTCAGAAGCTCTACCTGCTACCACGGTGGTCTCTGTAGTCCATGTCAAAGCTGTGGATGGAGTCGGTGCAGGAGTCCAGGTGGCTCTGGAGCCGGGGGCCCATGGGGTATTGGTGCATGGAGGAGTTGGGCTGGGTCGTGGTGTGGTAGCGCGGGGGCAAGCTGTTGCTGGTCTCACTACGGTAGTCACTGTCCCGGTCGTCCACCGCGCTGTCATGGTCATCCAGGGCTGTAAAGGGGGAGGGGCAAAAGGACAAGCTCCACAAGATAACTTCCAGAGACCTAGGCATTACAAGTACTAAAATGACTACAGAATCTCCATTCTATCCCACAACAACTCACACATATGAGTTACACAATAAGAACAAGTGGTGATATACACTGGGGTCAGGTAGGGTCAGGTAAGAGGGAGGTAAGGAGGGCAAGGGTCATGCACCTTTGAATGCAAGCCAACCAGGAAGTAAACCACAGTGGGAAGGGGAATGTGATGTGACTGAACGTATAAGTCATTAAACAGTCAAAAAGGGACACCCAAATTAATCAGTTAAGGAACTCAAATGCAATTTTGACATCGTCTCTCAGTGACGCAGTCTCAACTTTGGCATGCAAACAGGTCCTTTGGATTGCAGAATGCTGACCCTGAGCTGAGTGGCCTACTTAAGGTGACAGTTGAGCTGGGCTGCGCTCCAGACTGATAAGTGAAATAGTTCAGGACAAACTGATGTTTCGATTTCTCAAAACAGGCTGGCGAACACTGCCCCCTGTCTGTGTGATGATGCGGTTGCATCTCATTGACATTGTTCACAAAGTCATCAACTGCCACTATGCTTATCAAGGTCACCTACTGACTGCAAAAACAGATCTAGGCTTAACTGCTATTGTCCAGTTCTGCTTACATGCAGGTAGAAACAATAATGTGTGTTTCCATGTCCCGTGGGGAAATTGATAAAGGTGATGAAACTCAAGAAATATAGATGAAACTCTGACATGAGGTGTAGAGAGAGGAGAGTGTGTGTGTGTGTGGGGGGGGGGGGGGGGGGGGGGGGGGATATTTCGCCTTGCTGTAGCGATTGTTTTTGGTGCTGGATGACATGCACAATGCATTGAGGATAGGCCAAGGTGAAGCTTTGGGAAGGGATAAAATTCATCACAAAAAAGACTGTTACATACTCAGTGTGTCAGCCCATCCGAAATAGTTGCCTGGTGAGGGTGTTGGCAGAGAAGTAAAGTGAGAGGTAGTGGAGAGTATGCAAAAACTGTGCATGACATAGGAGGGGAAATTATGACCATGCATGAAAGTGGCATCACTGTGTGTTGACATTCTTCCTAACTTTGCATGAGTAGTGACTGTTATGGAAAAAATGTATTGGATAAAAGGCTTACTTGACGTTAAGTCTGGGTTAGGAGATTCACACAACTCAGGAATACGACAACTTAAACAACGTGAAAAGCCCAAACTAATGGTAAGCCAGAGAGACACGGGGCTGATGAGAGAGCGCCATCTAGTGGGATATTATGGTGTGGAAGTCAGTCCCACTCACAACATTGGGAGGCAGCAAGCGGCATGGGGTGTCTTTGGACCTCATCCTGCAGAGGGTACTGGAGAGAGGAAAAGAATAGGAATTGTGACCTCTGACCATCATCCACAACAAAGCATCATCGTCACTCTCAAACTCCTGCATTTGTATAACCAGCATGACTTCAATGCCACTGCATGCAATAGTTAGTTATCTACAATCTATGTTGTCACTTCAGAGCACAGCAAACAGTGATGAACACATGTCAATACGGTACCTAACCAGTGTTTTCTGTGAGGAAAGAATCAAATGACCAGAGTTAGTCCCATCGTCTATTTACATGTATTTTACTGTGTGCTAGTGAATGCAAAGAGCCAAGTGTTACAGAACATTTGGCCGCAATGTACATGGTATTTTACAATATGCAAACAGAGGCTAATTTCATAAATAGATTACGAGTGTAACTGCTTGAAATATAAATACGTACATTTTGTATCTACATATTTGACACACTGTTCCTGGCGCCTTGCATGTTGGGTGGGCCTTACCTCATCATGGATCCTCATAGTGTTGATGCGATCCAGCTTGCCGGTCCAGTACTGTGCCTCATCGTCTGGGATGTCTGGCAGAGAGGGGTGCAGGCACACACACACACACACACACACACACACACACACACACACACACGGGTGACTGGTGAGCTGCATCCTAACCTACACCATTCGTGCTCCCACATACACCATGCTGCCATTACATATTCATGGCCCTTTAAATATATCATAAGCCACTTAAGAATAAGACATTACAAATAGTTGGCTAGGCCCTCAAACTGCACTGTTGGGTGCCAGGGCCCGGTATTACAGCTCCACTGTAGAAACGTTTTTAATGACAGAGACAAATGAATGCACAGAAGAAAAGGATCATAGTCCTGACAGTGACAGAACTTCAGAGACATAAGAAGCACAGAGTACAGCAGTTTTCTGGGCAGCAAAACTGCACAAGCCTTTACTTGAGGACATAACCAACAAGAGACTAATGTACAGACAGATAAAGTACACATTATTACCTACTACCAGGGTAGGTCTTAACGGTTGTTAACCAACCATGCTATTTTGTTTGTTTTTTCGCGTTGTTTGTAACTTCTTTTGTACATAATGTTGCTGCTGCCGTCTCTTATGACCAAAAAGAGCTTCTGGACATCAGAACTGCGATTGCTCACCTCAAACTGAATGAATAGTTCTTCTTCAATGAGTCGGATGGGAGGGAAATACTACTATAGATCCCCGACCAGATCCCCGTGATTCACTTGAGAAGGAAACTGAGATTTTGTGGAAAAAGATCAGGGTGCCTTGCTAGGATTAGACGAGTGGCTCATCTGCCCTTACCTTCCATACTGCTAGCTAATGTTCAATCGATGGAAAATAAATGGGACGAGCTGAAAGCACATATATCCTACCAAGGGACATTAAAAACTGTAATATGTTATGTTTCATTGCGTCGTGGCTGAACAACGACATTAAGAATATACAGCTGGCGGGTTATGTATGGTTTCGGCAGGACAGATCAGCAGACTGGTAAGACACGGGCGGGGGCCTATGCATATATGTGAACAACAGCTGGTGCACGATATCTAAGGAAGTCTCAAAGTATTGCTTGCCTGAGGTAGAGTATCTCATGATAAACTGTAGACCACACTATCTACCTAGAGAGTTTGTATTTTCCGTAGCTCTCTACATACCACCACAGACCGATGCTGGCACTAAGACCGCACTCAATGAGCTGTATACCGCGATAAGCAAATATGAAAACACTCATCCAGAGGTGGCGCGAGGACTTTAAATGCATGGAAACTAAAATCAGTTTTACCTCATTTCTATCAGCATGTTAAATGTGCAACCACCTTTACCCTACACAGAGGTGTACAAAGCTCTCCCTCGACCTCCATCAAATCTGACCATAATTCTATCCTCCTGATTCCTGCTTACAAGCTAAAATTAAAGCAGGAAGCACCAGTGACTCGGCCCCCCCAAAAAGTGGTCATATGAAGCAGATGCTAAACTACAGGACGGCTTCGCTAGCACAGACTGGAATATGGTCCAGGATTCTTCTGATAGCATTGAGGAGTACACCACATCAATCACTTGCGTTATCAATAAGTGCATCAAGGATGACGTCCCCAGTGACTGTACGCACATACCCCACCAGAAGCCATGTATTACAGGAAACATTCGCACTGAGCTGAAGGTTAGAGCTGACGGAAGCTTATAAGAAATCCCTTTATGCCCTCCGATGAACCATCAAACAGGCAAAGCATCAACACAGGGCTAAGCTCAAATCATACTACACCGGCTCAGACGCTCGTCGGATGTGGCAAGGCTTGCAAACTATTACAGACAACAAAGGGAAGCACAGCCAAGAGCTGCCCAGTGACACAAGCCTACCAGACGAGCTAAACTACTTCTAATCACGCTTTGAGGCAAGGAACACTGAAACATGCATGAGAGCATCAGCTGTTCCGGACGACTGTGATAAAGCTCTGGGCAGCCAATGTGATTAAGACCTTCAAACAGGTCAACATTCACAAGGCCAGAATGATTACCAGGATGTGTACTCTGAACAGGTGCTGACCAACTGGCAAGTGTCTTCAGTGACATTCTCAGCCTCTCCCTGTCTGAGTCTGTAATACCAATATGTTTCAAGCAGACCACCATAGTCCCTGTGCCCATGAACACTAAGGTAACCTGCCTAAGCGACTATAATAAGTGCAATAATATAATAAGTGCAATAAGTGCAACCCGTAGCACTCACGTCAGTAGCCGTGAAATGCTATGAAAGGCTGGTCATGGCTCACATCAACACCATTATCCCAGAAACCCTAGATCCACTCCAATTTGCATACCGCCCAACAGATGATGCAATCTAATGCTCTCCACACTGCCCTTTCACAGCTGAAGAAAGAAACACCTATATGAGAATGCTATTCATTGACTACAGCTCAGCGTTCTACACCATAGTGCCCTCAAAGCGCATAACTAAGCTAAGGACCCTGGGACTAAACACATCCCTCTGCAACTGGATCCTGGACTTCCTGACCGGCCGCCACCAGGTGGTAAGGGTAGGTAACACATCCGCCACACTGATCCTCAACACGGGGGCCTCTCAGCTCCCTCCTGTTCACTCATGACTGCATGGCCAGGCATGGCCAGACTCCAATAACATCATTAAGTTTGCCGATGACAACAGTGGTAGGCCTGATCACCGACAAGACAGGCTATAGGGAGGAGGTCAGAGACCGGACTGTTTGGTGCAAGGACAACAACCTTTCCCTCAACGAGATCAAGACAAAGGCGATGATTGTGAACTAAAGGAAAAGGAGGACCGAGGACGCCCCCATTCTCATCGACGGGGCGTCCACATACATCACAAACAAACTAACATGGTCCAAGCACACCAAGACAGTCATGAAGAGGGCATGACAAAACATATTCCCCCTCAGGAGACTGAAAAGATTTGGCATGGGTCCTCAGATCCTCAAAAGGTTTTACAGCTGCACTATCGAGAGCATCCAGATGGGTTGCATCACTGCCTGGTATGGCAACTGCTCAGTCTCCGACCTCAAGGCACTACAGAGGGTAGTGCGTATGGCCCAGTACATCAACGGGGCAAAGCTTCCTGCCATCCAGGACCTCAATACCAGGCGGTGTCAGAGGAAGGCCCTAAAAATTGTCAAAGACTCCAGCCACTCTAGTATTAGATTGTTCTCTCTGCTACCGCACAGCAAGCGTTACCGGAGCGCCAAGTCTAGATCCAAGAGGCTTCTAAATAGCTTCTACCCCCAAGCCATAAGACTCCTGAACAGCTAATCAAATGGCTACCCAGGCTATTTGCATTGCTCCCCCCCCCCCCCCCCGGAACATTGCTGCTACTCTCTGTTATCTGTACATAGTCACTTCAATAACTCTACCTACATGTACATATTACCTCGACACCGTGCCCCCGCACTTTGACTCTGTACCGGTACCTCCTGTATACAGCCCCACTATTGTTATTTACTGCTGGCTCTTTAATTATTTGTTATTCTTCTTACTTTTTTTCCAAGGTATTTTATTTAAACTATTGTTGGGCTTGTAAGTAAGCATTTCAATGTAAGGTCTACACCTGTTGTATTCGGCCCATGTAACAAATACAACTTGATTTGATGCCGCTGGTCTATTAGAGCAGAGCTCCCACTCCCTCCCTGTGCCCGGATGGGCCATGATCCTTTACAGAGAAACTGGACATTAAAGAGAGCCGAACACAAAAGGCCAGGGCTTCAAAGGCAGATGAAACCAAACCCTTTTCCTGGTGAATGAATGGGATCAATTGTACAAAGAACCCAGACAAAACACACAGCCTCACCTCCCCTACCTTCAAAGGCCTGCCCTTAAACACCTGAAAGTAGCCCAAGCACCTCCCACAGTTTTAACTTTGAAGCTACCAATCTGAAGTGTTTTAGGCACGCCGACGCCAATACTGGCAACATTAAGGGACAGGGATGTCGAAAGTGACCTACAAATTACATAACTGTTCCCTCTCAGTGTAGAGAGACGAGAGTGGCTGCATCCAAGAGGCTCACTACTCAACCTGCTGGCATTTCAGCCAATCGATATCATGTCTGGTGACGTACGTTAAAGCACAGGTCATTGGAAAATCTACTACTGTATAAATCATTACTGTGCCTTATGTCTGTCATATCTTCCAATGCAACATCAAAAACAGACCTACAACATTTCAGCATCGTACATTTAGGTACTGTAACTGTAAAAGCTATGACTATGTACTGTATAGAAGCAACAAATACATTTTAAAGAGAGCCTATTATATAAAAGAGATAGCTATGGGCCCGATCGAAAAATGGTGATCTATATGACATTTTACCGAAAGGCAGCTCAAAGCGCGTGTCTAGCAGAACCCGGTGGGGAGTTGGGTTCTTGGTGCCGTAAATCTCATCAGCCTTCATCAGAACCTCAGCGTCCAGGAAGGTCCACTCCCCTAAGCCCTCCTGAAGGAAGAGGAAGACAAGGTCAGAGGTCATAAACAAATCAGATTAAACCAACTGGGCGGTGAACTAGTGCCCAGACATGTGTACATGGTTTCAACATTTGAGCTGGATGTCTGATGTAATTGTGTGTGTACGTTTGGATGCATGTATGCGTTCGGTGTTCCTCACCTCCTCTGACTGGCGGATGCTCTTGAGGGGGATCCAGGCAGTTCCCAGCATGGTGTCCCAGATAAGGCCTTTGTTCCACACCTCCACAATGAGCCCCAGGTCCAGACGGTTGATCTCACTGGAGAAACAGAGGATGGGAATGAAGGAGATTGGGTCATAATCAACTCTCATTTGATAAAGTTTGATAAGACAGAAATTGGTATTAAGAGAGACAAAGTGATTGAGCCCATAGGTAACAATGTAAACTGTAAATATTCTAAAGGATGGTTGCATTTATTATGTAGTGAGTCACATCCATTCAAATGGAAACGTCGAAGTAACTATGACAACAGAAACTAGGATAAGTACTACTGTCTGGCCTGCTGCTCATCGACTACTTGTGGTCTTTGTTTACGCATCATGTCAGACGTTGTGATTGCATTCAGTCCTTTATTTGCCATTCAAATGGAAGCAAAGCCTGCTAACAATAAAAGAGCATCTCCTTTGAAAGAGACTATTACTCGTGATGTATCGATCTCATTTGCATACTGGCATCGAGCGTGGTTGACAACTTAATGTGGCAAACACAATAGAAAGATGAGAGAAGATAATTATCAAAAGTGCACTGCCCTAAGTAACAGTGGCAGTAAGAGTGAGCCCAGGTGCAAATAAAGATATTGTAACCACTCACACTTAAAGAGATGCACCAAATGACGACAACACTATTACCCTAATGAGAAAACCATTCACTGTCAATCTCTTAGGCTCTTACGTGGCCACAGTGAATGCAAACATGATCAACCAGGTACTTGTAAACTGCTTATGGTCATAAAGTAATTGGTCATACCAATATACTTTTAGAAAACAAATACAAACAATGAGAATAAAATGTTGCACATTTTAAAATAGTAAACAGACTCACACACTGAATTCACTTTGAGCTCTTTCTGCAGCATAGAAACAAACGGCACAGACTGATTTCTGTGAAAGCAGCATCCAGAAATCCATTCATGTTTCATTTGAGCTTCCCATTGTCTGTGGAGTGAGATGGGAATGAACCACAGGACCCCACCCCAACAGGCTTCGGGAAACAATGCTGGAAAATACTGCATTTATAATTTACCCCCATTACTTTCTCTAAACACTAAAAAAGCAGGGATAGGACAGAATAATGATTAATTGATGGGTTGGCATAGAAACAGATGGTTCTTTTGAGGCCTCATTCAAGCACAGAAACATTAAGGCTCTCCTCCATGTCACTTCCTGGAGCACCCCGTCACGGAAACAGTGAGAGATCCTTCCATTACCACAAATCGTCTAAAAACAACACCATCACAGTCAGTGTAAACATAAGCCCCAGCCCAAATGAGACAATTCCATGTAGGCTCTTAACATCACATACTGTAGGCTTGGCTCTATCAAACTCTGTTGTATTTGTAAACCTAAAGAACATTAAGAACAATAGGATTATAATGACTCTGAGCTGCATAGCAGAGGAGCTATGGAAAAAGCCCTACCTAGAGATAAGGCGAGTGTGGGATGTAAGATATACATATCGATCCATAACTGTCACTACACGCCTGTTTTCTGTAACCTCTGGGGGCCTGAGCATGTCTCTAGGTGGGGATGGCCATTCAAATCAAATCATCTACATTTTCTCACAAGGAAGGTGTGGTCTGGACTCCAGTCTCGCTCTGGCTAATAGAAACAGAAGCCTGGCCTAACAAACCATAAGACCCATTGGCAATCTGCTATGTCATTAAGAAGACCAACGTGCAGCCATCCACTAAAGTATTCGGAGTCAATTATATAGAATGTGATCGATATCAATTAGGGAAGCTGTTCCATAAAGGCTGACCGACAGAACTAATAGGCTACAGCTTTCTGGCAAGAAAACACATCACTGAAGAAGGAAGAAATCGAGCTGAGCCAGTTTTCAGATAACAGTAAACTTGTGTATTTTCCGACACACACTAGATATCATTTTTAACATGCCAATGCCATTCGCTAGCGCTTCAATTGCTCACCTCAGCTAGACCATACACTGTCCTGTTCATTGGCATAGGACTTGTAGTTTGTGCTAAACTAACACATTTGCTAAACATGATTTACATACAGGAGTAACAGGTGGTGCTCGTCAAGGGGCCTGAGCTGAATGTTTGATGGCAACACTGTTGAGTGATGTGCTAAGCTATCGTATTGTGTTTCATAAATAGTACTAAGGCAGAACATTTACACGCCGCAACATCCTTGTGAAAGTTCTGGAAAAATAAAACAGAACGATGACCACACACACAAAGAGTAAATCTACAGTTACAACATAACAGCCTACAATCAGAACACTAAAATGAGGAGATGAGATGATTAACAATAAGTGAACAGCTGCGAGAACCGGTTAGCTACCTTTCTCGAAACAACAACCCACCTGGTAGTCAACAAATGGGGACAAAACTGGAAATCCCTGACTGTGACCTACTGCCACGTATTACTGTCTGAAAATCATAAACCTGAAGTGTAGCTACAGAGCATTACCACCAGCGGCAGGCTAGCTTTCCTGCTCTCACCTGTCTGTAGGGTAGAGCACTCGGGTGATTGCATCTGCTGCATAAAAGGTGTTCGTGACTGAGCATGGAGGACATACTGTCACAATAAAGTCTGTTGAGGCCATAGAGCCTCCCTTTAACTTCACTCTCTGCTCCTCATCGACCAAAACAAACCTGATGTTAAATGATTCCGTTGACACTGTATGAAAACCGCGACACTTACAGAGCCCTCATAGACTGTTCTATACTCCACACAAACAGGTGTGTTGTGGCCTATACGACAGTGTGTGAGTGCATAGGACAGGAAGAGCAGTCTAAGTGTGTGGTCACTGGTCACTTACAACATGAAGTCCTGCTCCCAGCATGGCTGGTCC
The DNA here is from genome assembly GCF_002021735.2 of Oncorhynchus kisutch. NCBI lineage: Eukaryota > Metazoa > Chordata > Actinopteri > Salmoniformes > Salmonidae > Oncorhynchus > Oncorhynchus kisutch. Next base: position 14,825,246 of record NC_034196.2, read on the forward strand.
CCTCGCACGGTGATGGTGGTGCTCTTGACATTCTGTACCTTCAGAGTCACATATGAATTGAACTTGTCTGTAATACAAAGAGATGAGAAAGGAGGTTAAAAGCCTGCACGATGACATAAGGTCATGGAGGGGACTCCTACACACAGAAGAAAAATATAACCCGCAACATGTAAAGTGTTGGTCCCATATTTCACGAGCTGATAAGATTGCACAAATTTGTTTACATCCTTTTTAGTGAGCATTTCTCATTTGCCAAGATAATCCATCCACCTGACAGGTGTGCCATATCAATAAGTTGATTACACAGCTTGATCATTACACAGGTGCACCTTGTGCTGTTGACATTAAAAAAGGGCATTCAAAAATGTGCAGTTTGTCACACAACACCACAGATGTCTCAAGTTGAGTTTACAATTGGCATACTGATTGTAGGAATGTCCACCACAGCTGTTGCCAGATAATTGAATACCATCGCCGCCTCCCACGTTGCTTTAGAGCAGTGGTTCCCAAACTTTTTATAGTCTCAAACCCCTTCAAACATTCAACCTCCAGCTGCGTAACCCCTCAAGCACCAGGGTCAGCGCACTCTCAAATGTCTTTTGCCATCATTTTAAGCCTGCTACACACACAAAAATAATAATTAGTGCGTTTGTCTCACAACCCAGCTCCTGGGAAGTGACAAAGAGCTCTTATAGGACCAAGGCACAAATAATAATTAATAATTTAGCTCTTTATTTAACCATCTTACATATAAAACCGTATTTCTTCATCAAAAATTGTGAATAACAGGTTAATGAGAAGGGTGTGCATGAAAGGATGCACATAACTCTGCAATGTTGAGTTGTATTGGAGAGTTTGTCTTAAATCATTTCACACAGTGTGTGCCTGTATTTAGTTGTTTTCATGCTAGTGAGGGCCGAGAATCCACTCTTACATAGGTACGTGGTTGCAAAGGGCATCAGTGTCTTAACAGCGCGATTTGCAAAGGCAGGATACTCTGAGCGCAGCCCAATCCAGAAATCTGGCAGTGGCGTCAGATTAAATCAACTTTTCACAGGACCGCTTGTTGCAATTTGACGAGGCTCTTGTTCAGATATTGGTCAGTGGACTGGTTGCAGGGCATGAAAGGGATAACGAATCCAGTTGTTTGTGTCAGTCATCCATTTCAGGAAAGTACCTGCGTAATTGCATACCCAGGTCACTCAGGTTCACATTTTACATTGTCCGTAAGCTTGAGTTCATTTGCACACACAAAAAAGTCATACAGTGATGGAAAGACCTGTGTGTTGTCTTTGTTAATGCAGACAGAAAAGAGCTCCAACTTCTTAATCATAGCCTCAATTTTGTCACGCACATTAAATACAGTTGGAGAGTTCATTCAGCGAGAATTTTTTTAAATAATACTTTTATCACCCAGTCATGTGAGAAACTCATCACCACACAAGCAGTCAGACAAGTGAAAATGACGGTCAGTAAAAAAAAAAAAAATTGAAGCATGTGGCAATACTTCGCCTCTTGATAACCAGCGCACTTCTCTCTGTTGTAAAAGCATTACATGGTCGCTTCCCATATCATTGCATAGTGCAGAAAATACACGAGAGGGAGCCTTGCTTTACCATTTTCACTGTAGTTTCCAAAACGTCTTTCAAGCTGTCAGGCATTCCTTTGGCAGCAAGAGCCTCAGTGAACCCAAGTGGCATTGGGAGCAACTGCTTGCATGAACGTTACCACTCCACTATATTTTCCTGTCATGGCTTTTGCTCCATCAGTACAGATACCAACACATCTTGACCACCAAAGTCCATTTGATGTCACAAAGGTGCCCAGTACTTTAAAAATATCCACCTCTGTCGTCCTAGTTTTTGAGGAAACGGAATGAGCAGCAGCTACATTAGGCTACATACAGACCGTTAGTGGAACGCCCACGAGAGAGTAATTGTTAATGTGATTGGATGTTAATTATTTGACTAGGCTACCTTTATTTGATATTGTGTTATTTCGCTGAACAGTAGATGGTTTAATTTCATTTTGGCAGTGAAACGAGGCTACTCAGGCAAGAAAAAAAACCTCACACAAATGTATAACCCCGTTGGAAAATCGAAATGGACTGTTTGAAAATGGTAAATCACATTTTTATTTGGCGTAACCCCGACAGCATTGTCACGTACTTCTGGGTGGGAGTAGCCATTTTAGAACATTTGGCAGTATGTCCAACAGGCCTCACAACCGAAGCCCATGTGTATGGGCGAGCAGTTTGCTGAGAGTCCCATGGTGGTGGTGGGGTTATGGTATGGGCAGGCAGAAGCTACAGACAACGAACACAATAGCATTTTATCGATGGCAATTTGAATGGACAGAGATACCGTGACAAGATCCTGAGGCCCATTGTCATACCATTCATCTGCCACCATCACCTCATGTTTCAGAATGATAATGCACAGCCCCATGTCGAAAAAATCTGTACACAATTCCTGGAAGCTGAATATGTCCCAGTTCTTCCATGGCCTGCATACTCACCAGACATGTCACCCAATTGAGCTTGTTTGGGATGCTCTGGACCAACATATACTACAGCGTGTTCCAGTTCCCGCCAATATCCTGCAACTTCACACAGCCATTAAAGAGTGGGAGAAGTCTCCACAGGCCACAATCAACAGCCTGATCAACTTTATGCGAAAGAGATGTCACGCTCCATGATGCAAATGGTGGTATATTTTTGTTCAGTACACAATACTGATACAGTATTTATCCCCACCACATAATTAGGATAGGGTTGTCATGCTGAAAGTACCTCAGTAATTGTGGGAGGGGACAAAAGAGAACGATACCATTGAGTCAAACATATTACTGTGTACATGTAGGAGACAAAGTCTCCATATTACTGTGTCTTTATACGACATAGGCAGCAAATCTGCAGGACATCAAATGATTTTCCAGACAAGAATCATACAACTTCTGTATGTAGGTCAGAAAACAAAAACATGGTGGCAGACGTGGCCATGATGGGATGCAACATGGATAGTAACATGATTGACCATAGATCAGACTTCGGGCCTGTACAGTAGCAGTAAAGCTAGCTTGGCCAACAGCTTCACTTAGTCTTTGTGCGACTGACAACATTAGTGAGAGACCAAGGAGATAAGTCTGTTTCCCCTTCCCCCCCACGCCCTGCACCCAGCCCCATGCACCGACCCTGCTAATCTCACTACAGAGTCGGACACCGCCAGGGTGGCAGCAAAATATAGCCTAGCCATTCTCTCCCCAGGAAGATCCGATTCCCTCACTGCAGAGCAGCCTCCCGAACATAGCTCTGGGAATGATCACCACTTCACCTCGGACACTGAAACAAGCCAGTACATAAGACTACGGGATGCAGAGACAGTCGGTATACTTGTGACCTGCTTCTACAGCAGAATAGGTCACTCATCAATCATACTATGAAGTTAAAGACTAAGGTTAAAAAACCATTGATTCATAAACATATTGAAAAAGGCAGCACTAAAGCAGGTAGTTTCATTTAATAAAACAATGATTGGCAAACTATTTCATATTTACTGTAGGATATTATACACTGACTGTAGAAAACATTAGGAACCTGTTAAATCAACTTCAGTGTAGATGAAGGGGATGAGACAGGTTAAAGAAGATGTTTAAGCCTTGAGACATGGGTTGTGTATGTATGCGATTCAGAGGGTGAATGGGCAACACGAAATATTTAAGTGCCTTTGAGTGTGTCAAGAACTGCAACACTGCTGGGTTTTCCACGCTCAACAGTCTCCCTTGTATATCAAGAACGGTCCACCACCCAAAGGACATCCAGCCAACTTGACAACTGTGGGAAGTATTGGAGTCAACATGGGCCAGAATCCCTATGGAACACTTGACACCTAGTGTTCCATGCCCAAGGAAATTTAGGGGTGCAACTCAATATTAGGATGGTGTTCCTAATGTTGTATACACTTAGCGTATAGTGCAGTATACTATGTTGTGTACCAAATCTAAATAATTGGTAGAGAAGACGATCTCCATCTTGATTGTTATTGAAATATATGACGGCCACAACATGAAACATTCCACTTTAGTGGTAGGAGGATATGTAACCAGAAGTTGGCTGGCCCTTCAGTCTGAAGTTGCATTGGTAACTCCCTCTACCCCTCCAGCAGCACTGACATGGAGAGAGGGATGACAGGAGGAGGGTAGAAGTGGCCCTGGCTGTAGTGTACAGCTTTACACAGCCAGTGCTCACCCTCAACGTCAGCATAACAACGTTGTTGGTTGGTTTCTCCCAAAAAGGGAGCCAGCAGCGGTTTGCAGCGGCGCCAGCCCAGGGGAGATTAGAGCCCTTGTGACATAACCACCACTTTTCATTTCCTGCGCCAGTTTGCGAGAGCGGGCGGGCCCGACACGTGCCTGCTGACGCACTCTGCTAGCTACCAGCCCCCGCGCCACCCCCGCCCTCCCATAGTGCTGTTGGTTCTGCTTGACCCACAGCCTGGGGCAGAGGGGAGGGGCCAGGATTAGAAACAGTCATCTAAACTATCCGATACAGTGGTAGTGGTACCGTAACACAGCTACACAAACACTCCAGCACCAAAGCGCTCAGACTATGGATTTGAATGTCGTCCAACAAACCAGTCGACAATTATATACAACACTCAGGAAAATGACCTGTTTTCCAAGAGCGGTGATCTCCGACAAACACGCATTCACGCAAACCCACCTTTATACAAGTCTATCGACCTGGGAAAATATACATGTAACCAGATTAGTTTTAGACTGGTTAAATCACATCCCAATGCCTCTCCACCGGTTTCCAATGTGACAAAAATAAACATGTATTATGCCATGGACACAAACTCAACAAAACTTGATTAAAATCATTAGAACAGGTATAGAATGAGACTGCATAGGGCAACAACGTCATCCATGCACAGACCACATTCTACAGAGATTCTACCTGTTAGCCCCAGAGGACTCATTAGATACATAACCAGGCGAATTAACAACAGCAGGGTTTGACATTCAGGTACATTTGCCAGTGCCAACAAAGCTACTGGTCTGAAAGAAAATAATAATGTCCCGAGAAAGCGAACGTTGCGCACGTAATTTAAATGTTCTTAATTAGCGGGCTGAGCAAGTAGTCTATAGCCAATAATGACATACCCTGCGAACACAATTCCAATTTGACAATATCATATTTACATTGATTGTTTGGAGGGAAGAAATACAACCTTTCGCAATCTCAATAAGGGTGTTATTGTTTGCGATTCACTTCACAGGCCCTATGAAAATCAGTTCAACCCTTTTCCTGGTATTATTTTCCAGGTTAACGAGTTGTCCTAGGTTTTTCAGGTTCACTCTCAAAAACACACTTTTTTTTAATAGATAAACTTTTAAAAATGGGATGTTCTAAATCCACAACAATGCTTCAACCACATCAGGAGACCACTTAAGGTCTGGAAACAACACTTTACATTTTTTTATATATACACACATATATACATATACACACACATACAGTGCATTCGGAAAGTATTCAGACTCCTTGACTTTTTCCACATTGTTACGTTCCAGCCTTATTCTAAAATGGATAAAATTGTTTCCCCTCAATCTACACACAATAATGATAAAGCGAAAACAGGTTTAGAGAAATATTATCAAATGTATTAAAAATAACAAATACCTTATTTACATAAGTATTCAGACTCCGCTATGAGACTCAAAATTGAGCTCAGGTGTATCATGTTTCCATTGATCATCCTTGAGATGTTTCTACAACTTGATTGGAGTCCACCTGTGGTAAATTCAATTGATTGGACATGATTTGGAAAGGCAAATACCTGTCTATATAAGATCCCACATTTGACAGTGCATGTCAAAGCAAAAACATCATTCTTAAATGGAAGAAGTTTGGAACCACCAAGACTCTTCCTAGAGCTGGCCGCCTGGCCAAACTGAGCAATCGGGGGAGAAGGGCCTTGGTCAGGGAGGTGACCAAGAACCCAATGGTCACTCTGACAGAGCTCCAAAGTTCCTCTGTGGAGATGGGAGAACCTTCCAGAAGGACAACCATCTCGGCAGTACTCCACCAATCAGGCCTTTATGGTAGAGTGGCCAGACGGAAGCCACTCCTCAGTAAAAGGCACATGACAGCCCGCTTGGAGTTACCCAAAAGGCACCAAAAAAAAAACACTTGTCATTATGGGGTATTGTGGGTAGATTAAAAAAAAGGGAGGGGGGAAACAATTTAATCAATTTCAGATTAAGGCAGCAACGTAACAAAATGTGGAAAAAGTCAAGGCTTCTGAATACTTTCCGAATGCACTGTATATATACAAAACCGGTCAAAAGTTTAGACACCTACTAATTCAAGGTTGTTTTTTGTTGTTTTTTTCACTCTTTTATACATAGAATAATTGTTGAGACAGGAATGCTTTTCCAAAAGTCTTGAAGGAGTTCCCACATATGCTGAGCACTTGTTGGCTGCTTCTCCTTCACTCTGCGATCTAAGTCATCCCAAATCATCTCAATTGGGTTGAGGTTTGACGATTGTGGAGGCCAGGTCATCTGATGCAGCACTCCATCACTCTCCTTCGTCAAATATCCCTTACAGCTTGGAGGTGTGTTGGGTCAATGTCCTGTTGAAAACAAATGATAGTCCCACTAAGCACAAACCAGATGGGATGGCGTATCGCTGCAGAATGCTGGGGTAGCCATGCTGGTTAAGCGTGCCTTGAATTCTAAATAAATCAGACAGCGTCACTAGCAAAGCACCCACACACCATCACACCACCTCATCTATGCTTCACAGTGGGAACCACACAGGTGGAGATCCTCCATTCACCTAACATGCGTCACACAAAGACAGCCGTTGGAAAAAACCCAGAAAAAAAACACATTTGGACTTCCACCAGTCTAAAGTCCATTGCTTGTGCTTCTTGGACTAAGCAAATCTTTCTTATTGGTGACCTTTAGTGGTGTTTTCTTTGCAGCAATTCAACCATGACAGCCTGATTCACACAGTCTCCTCTGAACAGTTGAGGAAATAAATAAATAATTACTGGCACCCTAGCACCAATAAAAAAAAAATGGTGTCACACTGCCAAGTCAAAGCCTTGCGAATGCAAATGTTTTGTTCACAGTTATGTTAGCCCCAGAGGACTAGTTATATTGACACCAGGCCCAGGGCTTTTGGGGTGAGAAGACACAGGTCTAATTAGAGTCTTAGGAGGACAGGCAGTCTGTAACAACAATACAGCCATTACATTACAACCATGCCCTGAAGACACTCACCATCTCCCCCTTACAAATTAGATGTCCCATGCCTAGTCTTGTACCACACTTGCTGCTTCCCATGAATACTAGGTAAAAAGGTAAGGGGAGAAGGAGGAGGCTTTGATTAGATCAGAGCCACTTAGTGATTGCGGTCTCTCCCTGAAAGAACTCTTCCACAAAGGAATGATACCATTAGGAGGAAACACTCACCCTCTGTCGCAACACAGATCCACGTGAAGCAGCACGCTGGTAGAAATAAGCATACAACAAAATGCTCATCCAGGTTGCGCTCCTCGTGGTCGGTGATTGTAATGTAGGGTAACAGAAATAGGGCTGTTAAGGTCTTGGAATTTGAGGTTACGGTAAATGGCCAGGCCAATGTACACTGTCACTGACAATGGTTAAATTCTGTTTGTACATTTGTTTTCATGGATATGCTTCTTAATAAAAGCTATTTGAAACAAGCCATGACACTTTGTTATTATCATGCCATTTCAATCTTATCTTCTTAAGGCTAGGGGGTACTATTTTCACGTCCGGATGAAAAGTGTGCCCAAAGTAAACTGCCTGCTACTCAGGCCCAGAAGCTAGGATATGCATATAATTGGTAGATTTGGATAGAAAACGCTAACGTTTCTAAAACTGTTGAAATGTCTGTGAGTGTAACAGAACTTATTTGGCAGGCGAAACCCAGACGACAAACCATCCAGGATGTTTTTTTTAGGTCACTCTTTTCAATGGGTTTTCTATGTGATCTAGATTTTTAAGGCACTTGCTTGCAGTTCCTATCGCTTCCAGTAGATGTCAACCATCTTTAGAAATTGGTTGATGTTTTTCCTTTGAGAAATGAAGAAGTAGGGCTGTTCAAAACAAGGGTCAAGTCTAGTGTACTGTTGTGGTTGGGGCGCGCGACCTGAAAGCTCGCTCCACTTTTTTTCCGTCCGGTATAGAACACAGTTTATCCAGTCTTAAATTTGATAGATTATTTACGTTTAAAAATACCTCAAATTTGATTAGGAAAGTTTGAAATGTTTGGATCTAGTTTACAGGTAAATATATTAGGTACTTTGTCATCATGTTGTTGGAACCAGTGTTTTTCTGAATCAAACGCGCAAAATAAATGTACATTTTGGAGATATAACGACAGAATAAATCAAACAAAAGGACCATTTGTGATGTTTAGTCAACATATTTGAGTGCCAACAGAAGATCTTCAAAAGGTAAGGCATGAATTATATCGTTCTGACTTTTGTGTCAAGCCTGGCGGGTTGAAATGTGATTTGTGTTTGTTTCATGGGGTGCTGTCCTGAGATAATAGCATGGTTTGCTTCGCCGTAAAGCCTTTTGAAATCTGACACTGTGGCTGGATTAACAAGAAGTTCATCTTTAAACACTTGTATGATTCATAAATTATTGTTATGAGTATTTCAGTTTTTGAAATTGTAGCGCTGCTATTTCACTGGGTGTTACCAAATCAATCCTGTTAACGGAATTGGCACACGAAGGGATCACTAAGAAGTTATTCATGTTATTACTTATAGGCCTATAAGATGTCTACCTTGTCTGTTGGCTTTTCTGCATGTATACATTTTTAATACAGGTCCTATTTCGACGCACAAAACCATTCAAACTATGTCTGTGTTCTCCCACTTTTCCCAAAATATTTATATAACGTCACAAGCACTGCTGCTGTGGTCATTCAATGGCATATGTTCTTCAAAGAGATGATACCGTAAAGAGAGAAATAAATGTAGCCCAAGCTACCGAAAATAGGCCTTTTACAAGATTAAATCATGACAGGAGCATAAAATTTGTATTAAAAGAGACGGAGTTCAGACAGTCAAGGTAGCTGATTCTCTCCATGTCCATTCAAAGTTAACTCACACGTGCACACCTCCGTAAAAGCACTCAATCAAAGCCACCAGTAGGCTTGGGTGGTATATAGTATTTACCGTATACCAGGGTATTTGCTTCAATAGAGTGATCAGGGGCGTGTGGCTAGTTTTCCTTCACAGAAAACAGTGCAACACGAGGCAGAAAATAGCTTAATTTATCAGATGACAACAGAAGTGCAACGCTATTTGGCTGGTAGCCACACAAGTAGGCTAAATGAGTTTAATGAAAAAGCAAGGTATTTTTCGCAAAAACTATGCATGGCCATCATATTTCTGTTTATCATAGAAAGAATGTAGCAAGCCACATTTCCTAAATGTTTTTCTTAGTTAATCTTGCGTTTTACCAGAGAAAAGTAGGCTGGCTACACTGAGAAAAGTACCTGAGAAAAGTAGCTACACATTTGTCAGAGTGCTTGCTGTTTGCTGATAGAATGCCCATTAGTGAATTCTCTGTGTGGAGAAGTGCAACTAAAGCACAAAATTAGTCTGATGCAGAGCAGAAATGACAATAAGCAGCATTTTAGAACTGCATTTACAAAATTAACATTAAATATTTTATTCCTGCATGAAAAACAAATAATTTTGCATGGTTATAAGACTGAATTGACAAGGTAAGTATGAAAGGGGATAGCTATGAAGAGAAAATTGACAATCATTAAAATAGAAACAAAAACACGTCCATAGCCTATTTATTAGCGACGCTGATTATCGAGGGGGAGAGTGTTGTGAAGATAGTTACGCACAGTATTTGAACAATTACAATTTGAATGGATGTAAAAAAATATATATAAAAAAAATAGAAAGACTTGACTTACTTTGTGAAGTGAAGAAAAAAATTCCTGAGAAGCTGAGCTGGACACTTGACTACATTTGACATTTGCGAGAAGCATGCCAGCTTCTTCTATGAGTCCTCAGGTGCGTGAGCGCTCTGTCAACATTAACAGGACAGAGAACCCAGGCACATGCTCATATGGAGTGTGGTATTAAATAAACCAAAACTTGTTTCTCACAAGTGTAGCAGGTTATGAATGAACGCAAACATTTCCACTCAGAGAATGATAATGGTAATTGATATTAACATAAATCAATTTAACTTAATTACAGGGATTAACATTAAATTGTTTTACAAACAGTAGGCTACCACATGGGCATTCATAAAAGTGCATTGCAGGCTGACACTAAAGTCTAGGCTAGTATTCTACTTTGCGGGGATTGGAGGGTGGAATTATTTTGGGTCTCGCCTAGGGCAGCATATCAGCCAGGATCGGGCATGATCGGTGTTGATTGGTCTATAAATTTAAAAAAGACTATCAAATGATACCATGCCAGGTTGGAAAGGATTGGCGCATTGTCCATTTGACACAACATTAGCACATTAGGTTATAGGCCTCAGAGCCAGAACCACCTTGTCAACTGCTGTTGATAATTAAAGTCAGACATATCCAACCTTTAAAAACCAACAAACACACAATATATTAATTTACTAGCAAAGCAATGAAAGCATGCATTGTATAAAAGTCCAAATATTTCTTCTGAAGTGCCACGGCCTACAGCGCTCTACACCCCCCTCACATCTAGCCAGACTAGTTGATCCAGCATCACAGTTGGAAAGAGGAGATGTAGAATGTTTAGACCAAGTTAGCAAAACACTTGCTTATAATCAATCATTAGTGAACACTCCCACTTTCAAGTAAAGTTATCTACATGAAAATAAAGTTTAGAAAAATAAAACAAATCCTATAATGAAAAGTAACTGGCCACTGACGAGATCCACTGGCCCAACATGTTTTCACTGGCCCCGGGAAGCTATCGTTAATGTCGGACCCTGCACGCGAAAGAAAATAGTGAATATGCCAGAAAACAATAGGCTAATTGTGACACGCAAATTCATGCTCTGTCCCACCATGTAGAAATTTGACTGCAACCACAGTGCACTGTGCACACAACACACACCCAGGTATCGAGAGGTCGGACCGACAGCAGACTGTCAAACGAGCAGTCTTTCCCTGTCATCACACACTTCGTGACTGACAGGCGCCTGTCTTATCAACAGATCGCTAGAAGATGCATATTGTTCATTCTAGCGGGAGATGGCTCTGCAGACTTTTTTCTGACTAGTGAATTGAAAAGTAGCCTAGTTATTGGAAATGGAAAAAGTACCCGGCTGAAAATGACACTGTAGTTGGCTGGATAGCCGACAGCCGGCGCTGGTGGAAAACACTGTTCAAGGGTCTTCAGTGACATTTTGAACCTCTCCCAGTCTGTAATACCTACCAGTCTAATACCTACATGCTTCAAGTACACCACAATAGTCCCCGAACGCCAAGGTAACCTGTCTAAATGATAATCACCTGTAGCACTCATATCTGTAGCCATGAAATGCTTTGAAAAGGCTGGTCATGGCTCATATAAACACCCTGGACCCACTCCAATTCGCATACTGCTCCAACATCTCCACAGATGACACAATCTCTATTGCATGCCACACTGCCCTTTCTCACCTGGACAAGAGGAACACCTGTGTGAGAATGCTGTACATTGACTACAGCTCACCATTCAACACTATAGCGCCCTCTAAGCTCATCACTAACCCAAGGTCCCTGGAACTGAACACCTCCCTTTGCAACTGGAAAACCTCCCTGGTCTTTATGGTTGAATCACTGATCTTACAGATAATATATGTTTGTGTGGGGTACAGATGAGGTAGTCATACAAAAATCATGTTAAACACATAATTGCACACATGCAACTTGTGAAGCACATTTTTACTCCTGAACTTATTTAGGCTTGCCATAACAAAGGGGTTGAATGCTTATTGCCTCAAGACATTTCAGCGTTTCATTTGGTATTAGTTTGTTAAAATTTCAAAAAACATAATTCCACTGACATTATGGGGATATCATGTGTAGGCCAGTGACGACAACAAAACATCTCTATTTAATACATTTTCAATTCATGCTGTAACACAACTTGGAAAAATGAAGGTGTATGAATACTTTTGAAGGCACTACATATGTACAGTTGAAAGTTTAGATAAACGAGTTAACTCCAACCTAGGTGTTTCAACCACCCCACAAATTTCTTGTTAACAAATTATAGTTTTGGCAAGTCGGTTAGGACATCTACTTTGTGCCTGACACAAGTAATTTTTCCAACAATTGTTTACAGAAATTTCACCATCACAATTCCAGTGGGTCAGAAGTTTACATACATCAAATTGACTGTGCCTCTAAACAGCTTGGAAAATTCCAGAAAATTATGTCATGGCTTTAAACGCTTCTGATTGGCTAATTGACATAATTTGAGGTGTACCTGTGGATGTATTTCAAGGTCTACCTTAACTCAGTGCCTCTGTTTGACATCATGGGAAAATCAACAGAAATCAGTCAAGACATCACAAAAAAATTGTATACCAAGTCTGGTTCATCCTTGGGAGCAATTTCCAAACGACTGAAGGTACCACGTTCATCTGTACAAACAATAGTACGCAAGTATAAACACCATGGGACCACGCAGCTGTCATAACGCTCAAGAAGGAGACAAGTTCTGTCTCCTAGAGATGAACGTACTTGGGTGCGAAAAGTGCAAATCAATCCCAGAACAACAGCAAAGTACCTTGTGAAGATGCTGGAGGAAACAGGTACAAAAGTATCTATATCCACAGTAAAACGAGTCCTATTTCGACATAACCTGAAAGGCAGCTCAGCAAGGAAGAAGCCACTGCTCCAAAACCGCAATAAAAATGCCAGACAATGGTTTGCAACTGCACATGGGAACAAAGATCGTACTTTTTGGAGAAATGTCCTCTGGTCTGATGAAACAAAAATAGAACTGTTTGGCCATGATGACCATTGTTATGTTTGGAGGAAAAAGGGAGAGGCTTGCAAGCTGAAGAACAGCATCAACTGTGAATCACTGGGGTGGCAGCATTATGTTGTGGGGGTGCTTTGCTGCAGGTGATGGACAAATGGACAATGCATACTTCATAAAGTTGTGGCAAAATGGCTTAAGGACAACAAAGTCAAGGTATTGAAGTGGCCATCACAAAGCCCTGACCTCAATCCTATAGAACTTTTTTTTATTTCACCTTTATTTAACCAGGTAGGCAAGTTGAGAACAAGTTCTCATTTACAATTGCAACCTGGCCAAGATAAAGCAAAATAGGTTCGACACATACAACGACAGAGTTACAAATGGAGTAAAACAAACATACAGTCAATAATACAGTATAAACAAGTCTATATATGATGTGAGCAAATGAGGTGAGATAAGGGAGGTAAAGGCAAAAAAGGCCATGGTGGCAAAGTAAATACAATATAGCAAGTAAAACACGAATGGTAGATTTGCAGTGGAAGAATGTGCAAAGTAGAAATAAAAGAGGTAGATGTTTGGGCTAAATTATAGGTGGGCTATGTACAGGTGCAATAATCAGTGAGCTGCTCTGACAGTTGGTGCTTAAAGCTAGTGAGGGAGATGTGTTTCCAGTTTCAGAGATTTTTGTAGTTCGTTCCAGTCATTGGCAGCAGAGAACTGGAAGGAGAAGCGGCCAAAGAAAGAATTGGTTTTGGGGGTGACTAGAGAGATATACCTGCTGGAGCGTGTGCTACAGGTGAGAGATGCTATGGTGACCAGCGAGCTGAGATAAGGGGGGACTTTACCTAGCAGGGTCTTGTAGATGACGTGGAGTATGAAGCGAGGGCCAGCCAACGAGAGCGTACAGGTCGCAATGGTGGGTAGTATATGGGGCTTTGGTGACAAAACGGATTGCACTGTGATAGACTGCATCCAATTGGTTGAGTAGGGTATTGGAGGCTATTTTGTAAATGACATCGCCGAAGTCGAGGATTGGTAGGATGGTCAGTTTTATAAGGGTATGTTTGGCAGCATGAGTGAAGGATGCTTTGTTGTGAAATAGGAAGCCAATTCTAGATTTAACTTTGGATTGGAGATGTTTGATGTGGGTCTGGAAGGAGAGTTCGGTCTAACCAGACACCTAGGTATTTGTAGTTGTCCACGTATTCTAAGTCAGAGCCGTCCAGAGTAGTGATGTTGGACGTGCAGGCAGCGATCGGTTGAAGAGCATGCATTTAGTTTTACTTGTATTTAAGCGCAATTGGAGGCCACGGAAGGAGAGTTGTATGGCATTGAAGCTTGCCTGGAGGGTTGTTAACACAGTGTCCAAGGAAGGGCCAGAAGTATACAGAATAGTGTCGCCTGCGTAGAGGTGGATCAGAGACTCACCAGCAGCAAGAGCGACATCATTGATCTATACAGAGAAGAGAGTCGGTCCAAGAATTTAACCCTGTGGCACCCCCATAGAGACTGCCAGAGGTCCGGACAGCAGACCCTCCGATTTGACACACTGAACTCTATCAGAGAAGTAGTTGGTGAACCAGGCGAGGCAATCATTTGAGAAACCAAGGCTGTCGAGTCTGCCGATGAGGATGTGGTGATTGACAGAGTCGAAAGCCTTGGCCAGATCAATGAATACGGCTGCACAGTAATGTTTCTTATCGATGACGGTTAAGATATCGTTTAGGACCTTGAGCGTGGCTGAGGTGCACCCATGACCAGCTCTGAAACCAGATTGCATAACAGAGAAGGTATGGTGAGATTCGAAATGGTCGGTAATCTGTTTGTTGACTTGGCTTTCGAAGACCTTAGAAAGGCAGGGTAGGATAGATATAGGTCTGTAGCAGTTTGGGTCAAGAGTGCCCCCCCCCCTTTGAAGAGGGGGATGACCGCAGCTGCTTTCCAAACTTTGGGAATCTCAGACGACACGAAAGAGATGTTGAACAGGCTAGTAATAGGGGTGGCAACAATTTTGGCAGATAATTTTAGAAAGAAAGGGTCCAGATTGTCTAGCCCGGCTGATTTGTAGGGGTCCAGATTTTGAAGCTCCTTCAGAACATCAGCTGACTGGATTTGGGAGAAGGAGAAATGGGGAAGGCTTGGGCGAGTTGCTGTGGGAGGGTGCAGTGCTGTTGACTGGGGTAGGGGTAGCCAGGTGGAAAGCATGGCCAGCCGTAGAAAAATGCTTATTGAAATTCTCAATTATGGTGGATTTATCAGTGGTGACAGTGTTTCCTATCTTCAGTGCAGTGGGCAGCTGGGAGGAGGTGTTCTTATTCTCCATGGACTTTACAGTGTCCCAGAACTTGTTTGAGTTAGTGTTGCAGGAAGCAAATTTCTGCTTGAAAAAGCTAGCCTTGGCTTTTCTAACTGCCTGTGTATAATGGTTTCTAGCTTCCCTGAACAGCTGCATATCACAGGGGCTGTTTTGTGGGCAGAACTGAAAACGCGTGTGCAAGCAAGGAGGCCTACAAACCTGACTCAGTTACACCAGCTCTGTCAGGAGGAATGGGCCAAAATTCACCCAATTTATTGTGGGAAGGTTGTGGAAGGCTACCCAAAACATTTGACCCAACAATTTAAAGGCAATGCTACCAAATACTAATTGAGTGTACGTAAACTTCTGACCCACTGGGAATGTAATGAAATAAATTAAAGCTGAAGTAAATCACTATTTTTCTGACATTTCACATTCTTAAAATAAAGTAGTGATACTGACCTAAGACATGGAATTTTTACTAGGATTAAATGTCAGGAATTGTGAAGAACTGAGTTTAAATGTACTTGGTTAAGGTGTATGTACACTTCCAACTTCAACTGTATCTACCTTAATTACCTCGTGCCCCTGTACATCGACTCGGTACTGGTACCCTGTATATAACCAGTGTATTTATTATTACTCATCTCTTTTTTTCTCTCACACTGCATTGTTGGGTAGGACCCATAAGCATTTCATTGTTATTCTACACGGGTTGTTTATGAAACATGTGACAAATACAATTTGATTTGATCCAGCATCAAGAAGCATAGACAGTCCAGCTTCGAGCAGGAAATGATTGCTGACGGTCTACTATCAGAGTGTGGAGACTGATCAGCGAAGATCTGCCCAGGTTACTAAGCCATTCTTTGGGAGCTCACCAAGCCCCTCTGTCTGTCGCTCCAACTCACCCCACATGCCTTAGTCAAGTGCCTTCATTCATTATTAAAACGCATGCTAAGTTTTTCAATAAATTAGTCAGAAAAACACGTGTGGTTTAAAGGCTGACATTTAAAATTAAGACCTCTCATCAATGTTGTATGAGTTAGGAGACATATTCCGCTGTCACAAGAAGCACCTGGGTAGTTGTGTTTTATGAATAGCTTACAGTACAAATGTATGTGGTGGGTAAGTATTTGCTAGTAGCTACAGTATATTTGTATTCTACATTGAGCTCAACCAAACCCTGCCTCAGAAGATACGTACTGTACCATGCAGTATAGCTACACCATCCTCTTTCCCCTGCCCAGTGACTACCATAAAACACAGCCATATTCTGTCCAGTTCTAGGACTATATAACCCCGTTGATACTTCCAGGAAAACGTCAGTGCATGCACATTTCAAATCAACCACGCAGCCTCGTATCAAGTCTCCATTCTGAGCACTAGAACTCTGCTAGAGCAGAAAACAAAAGGCATCACCCATCAAGCCCATTGGCCGGTTTCAAGGTAATATGGAAGCAGCATGATGCAAGCCCTCGCAAAAATCCCAGGTCAATCTTAATGTGTGGTAAAAGCACTTGACCAGAGACCAAAACATTAAAAGGGCTGTGCATGTGTGAATGTGTGTGCTTGCATATGCGTGTCCATGTTTATTCTGCAACTAACCTCTATCGCCTCAGTCAAGTCACAGAACTTTTCAGACCAGAGCTTACAAATCAAGCCATGATTACAGGCTCAATAGAACTGAATAAACAGACAAAAGACAAACGGCTGGCAAACTGGTCCTGTCCTTGTCTGCGAGGTGAATGTTTACATGTAGCCCACAGCACAATGGAGGAGATTGAACAGACTTTATGTCTTCTGTTCTGAGCAGAGAAGTGGAGTGTTTGCTCTGCGGCTGAGCTATTGTCACAAGTGGAGGAGGGGCCAGAGGGATACTGCTCTCTTACCTCATAGGACATAGGCTGTTCACCTAGGACTATACAACACATCCCAGAAAAAGTACAAAGTTGAACTGTTTTAAGACAAAAAGAATCAAACAACTCTAGGAGATAAAGTCTAGGGAATCAGTGATCGTTAGCCAAGACAAGGGTCAGTCAAGAACCTGAGGTGTGTGAGTTCCACCACACTGGGAGATGCCATGGTAAGGTCAGCAGTGACTCACTGCACTGCTGCAGCTACTGCTAGCCAGGAACACGTTCATGGGGCTTATGGGATAGGCGTGAAGGCAAACAGTGGAAGGATTTGCCTAGGTGGAGGGCGTGGGGATTTGGACTTAGCCAACACTGATCTGAGCAGCTAACCTGAAGCACATGGGCTAGAGCTAGGCAGGAAGCAGGGACACAGAGCTCCATGAGATTATGCAATACACAATCAACCAATCACCGCCCTGACATATTTAACTGTTTGACCTACAAGATAAATGGGCGCAAGTGACTAGCTGCTAGGAAGGCTTTAAGGTTTACACACAGGCAGGCACGTGCACAGATAGGGCTCTACCTGCACTTTACCCTTTGTCCCACCAAAGTGCCCTTTTCAGTGGTGATAGAATTTCCCCCAAAAATATTTATTTTGTATATTTTTTTTTGTCGTTGTTCAGAACCCACAAGTCGTGGTTAAATTCTCATCTACGCTTTAGAACCAATAGTTGCACGTCTTGATTGTTGATGTTGACCAATGACCAAACATACTTCAGAGGCATCTTTGCCAAAACAATAATAGAAAACCTGGCGATTTGATTGATCATTTTCCACATAGGCCTAGTTTGAGTGGCTACATGTCTAAATATAAGCAGCTGTAAAGTCGCACTGCCTTCAATATTATGGGATGAAGATGTCACATATTCTGGCAAATGTATTACGACAAGGAAGAACAAGGCTTCCCGGCTGGCAACGAGCACTCTGCAGGCAAGCTGCACTCCAAAAAGATGGCGCAGTGCAGACATAACATGCTTTCCATCCAATCCTACAACATCTGCTAATGTAGGGTATATGATTTTACTTGCCCTGGACTCCAAAAAAAGCTACATGATATACCCCTAGTTGATATTTGCTGCAAACATGAATGAATTTCTGCTCAAAATGCAGTTGTAAAACAGTAGATTTCTCTAGCCGATCTTGCATTTTGAAAATGCATCAACGTTTATGGCTGTAATGACAGGCTAGATTTGTGCAGCGATTGTGAGCCTATGCACACTTGCATGTACAGTGGACTTGGAAATATTCAGACCCCTTGACTTCTTCCACATTTTGATACGTTATAGCCTTATTATAAAAATATATTAAATAAAGATTTTCCCTTCAATGCACACACACACACACACAATACCCTGGAGTGACAAAGCAAAAACAGTTCTAGAAATGTTGGGAAATTTATTTTAAAAAATTTAAAAAAATAGAAATATGACATTTACAGAAGTATAAAGACCCTTTACTCGGTACTTTGTTGAAGCACCATTGGCAGCGATTACAGCCTCGAGTCTTCTTGGGTATGACGCTATAAGCTTGGTCCACCTGTACTTGGAGCTCTGCCAGGTTGGATGAGGAGCGTCACTGCACAGCTATTATCAGGTCTCTCCAGAGATTTTCTATCGGGTTCAAGTACGGGTTCTGGCTGGGCCACTCAGGGACTTCCACGAAGCCAATCCTGCGTTGTCCTGGCTGTGTACTTAGGGTCGTTGTCCTGTTGGAAGGTGAACCTTCAACCCAGTCTGAGGTGCCTAGCACTCTGGAGCTGGTTTTCATAAAGGATCTCTGTACTTTTCTCCATTCATCTTTCCCTCTATCCTGACTCATTTCCCAGTCCCTGCCTTTGAAAAACATCCCAACAGCATGATGCTGCCACCATGTTTCACCGTTGGGATGGTGCCAGGTTTCCTCCAGATGTGATGCTTGGCATTCAAGCCAAAGAGTTCAATCTTGGTTTCATCAGACCAGAGAATCTTGTTTCTCATGGTCTGAGAATCCTTTAGGTGCCTTTTAGCAAACTCCAAGCTGGCTGTCATGTGCCTTTTACTGAGGAGTGGCTTCCATCTGGCCACTCTACCATAAAGGCCTGATTGGTGGAGTACTGCCGAGATGGGAGAACCTTCCAGAAGGACAACCATCTCCACAGAGGAACTCTGGAGCTCTGTCAGAGTGACCATCGGTTCTTGGTCACCTCCCTAACCAAGATCCTTCTCCGATTGCTCAGTTTGGCCAGGAGGCCAGCTCTAGGAAGAGTCTTGGTGATCCCAAACTTCTTCCATTTAAGAATGATGGAGGCCACTGTGTTCTTGGGGACCTTCAATGCTGCAGACATTTTTTGGTACCCTTCCCCAAGATCTGTGCCTCGACACAATCCAGTCTCAGAACTCGACGGACAATTCCTTCGACCTCATGGCTTAGTTTTTGCTCTGACATGCACTGTCAACTGTGGGACCATATATAGACATGTGTGTGCCTTCTCAAATCATGTCCAATCAATTGAACGTACAACAGGTACAATCAAGTTGTAGAAACATCTCAAGGATGATCAATGGAAACAGGATACACCTGAGCTGAATTTCAAGACTCATAGCAAAGGTTCTGAATATTTATGTTTTATTTTTAATACAATTCCAACAATTTCACTGTCATTATGGGGTAGTGTGTGTAAATTGATGAGTAACTTTTATTTAATCAATTTTAGAATAAGGCTGTAACGAAATGTGGAAAAAGGGAAGGGGTCTGAATACTTTGAATGCACATGTGCCACAAATAGTTTTGGGGGGGGGGGGGGGGGGGGGGGGGTAGCGGGACAAAACGTTTGAAAACCACTGGGATACATATTAGTGGCAAGAAATGGAGTTGGGTTGGATATAGTAATGTTAGGCTATAATATTTCTAACTCGTCTATTTTGACGGAATTATTGTTAATAAAGGTATAATTTATTCCAGATCAAAATAGTTTACTCATCCGATTGTGCTGATTTCCCCACTTGTGTTAATTGCTGAACGAATCTGTGACCGCGGTTGTGGGAAACCTTTTTTGGGATGCCCCCACAAAAGGTCTGTGCACGTTAGATTTAGGCAGTTTTCAGACTGTCAAACAGACCTTGTGCCATCCTGGGATGTTCAGTAACACCGGCACTGAACACAAGGGGCAAACCCAACTGAGCAGCTGTAATCTGAAAGTTAGCAATGCTAACAAGTACAAATCTCATAGCAAAATGCAAGCTATTTGCAGGACAGTCATCCCAGCTCATAAAGTTATGCAAGCAACTCAAAATTCTACTCAGTTTGCTGCATACAAAACAAATAGACAGCAAGGCTCTTGATCCAGGAGGGGATTCTCTGCTGTTACGTTTCATTTTGCAAGACAATATAACTAGCTACTAAGTTAGCAAACCAAATGCAGAACATTTAGCACATTTTAGACAGTTAGGGTAATAATTATAAGATCTATCATTTTCTGAATTCCATACTGTAACTAGATCACCTGGTGCGTGTGGCACCACAGTGAGTGACTCACAAGGCTCTGGTCTCTTGTCGTTGTGTGTGTGTAAACAAAACGTGACTTAGGACAGCCCTAGCACATTAGTCGACCGGTTGATTGTTGGGTCGTTAGGCTGTTGGTTGACCAAGAGTGTTTGCTACTGCTTGACTAAAACAAACAAATATATATTTACCCCCATCTCAGTGAACTAATCCATTGCGGAGACCTAGACTAAAAGCCAATTTATGCTTGATCCGCCATCTTACACCCATAACAGGTGTGACGCAAATCGCGGAGCCTCCAGAGGCATGCAGAGGCCAAATCCAGCTCTGTACCGCATCGCCATGCACCCCCCAAATGTTGTAACAATGCGGAGGGCGGCATATAGCTCCGCATTGACATGATTGGTTGACACTAGGTGGGGGCGGTAAATCCTGTATAAACAAACTCACTTCCTTGACAACAACTCTGCGCTGCTCCATGAATCGCAAGAAGTATGAATGCCCTAACTGTGCTGAGGTCATATCACCATAAATGCTGCATGGCCAATGCAGACGTTGGATTGACCATGCACAATGTACTTCTCTCTCCAGAATGCGCTCTCTAGCCAATTTGTGCACGTTCATTGTTTCAGAACTTCATTGTGTGAATTGTTTGCGTCTGATTGTTAGTGTATATCAATTCCCTATTACATATATAACCAGTAGTACATCAGAAATTATAGGAATTTTAATTGTAAGAATTTGAACTTTAAATCTACAATGTTTCTTTATTTGGTTATGGTCATTTCTGTTAATGTGTTCAATATTATTATTCCAATCTTCCTGTTCTCAATGTAGGAGTGGAAACATTGTGCACTCAGCAAACAATGCTACACTTGAGAGAAACAAGTTTTGGTTTATTTCATTCCATTTACAAGTTGTCAATTTAGTCATTGTCTTTTGTTCGGAACGCTCCTGTCAATGATGTGTAAGGACGCGCACACATAGAAGTAGGCCTATAGGTGCAAATGTAGGCATATAAAATGTGCCCATTTGGGGATCTGAGTTTTTCTGATTGGCTTTACGCACCACCACTTTCTTCACTTCAGACAGCAAGCATGTATGTTTTTACATACATCCATTGAGAATTACAATAGTCCCTCTTATGTATTTGAAAAATCTTTCCAGCTCTCCCTTTCGATAACCACTGTGTGAAAAGGGAAAAATATAATGCTGTCATCCAGTAGAAACCTAATAAAATAGGCCTACCTGACTAGTTCTTATCAAAATCAAATCAAACTTTGTCACGTGCGCCGAATACATCAAGTGTAGACCTTGCCGTTAAATGCTTACATACAAGCCCGTAACCAACAGTACAGTTCAATAAGAGTTAAGAAAATATTTACCAAATAAACAAACAAAGAAATTCAAGAATAAAAACACAATAACGAGGCTATATACACAGGGGGTACCGGTACAGAGTCAATGTGCGGGGTTACAGGTTAGGTAATTTGTTGGTATGTAGGTAGGGGTGAAGTGACTATGCATAGATAACAAACAGCAAGTAGCAGTAGTGTACAAAACAAGGGGGGGGGGGGGGGGGGGACTTGACTTGACGCCCGGCACTACTTGCCGTGCGGCAGCAGAGAAAACAGTCTACGACTTGGGTGACTGGAGTCTGACAATGTTATGGGCTTTCCTCTGACACGGCCTATTATATAGGTCCTGGATTGCTTGAAGCTTGGCCCCAGTGATGTAATGGGCTATACTCACTACCCTCTTTAGCGCCTTACGGTCAGATGCCAAGCAGTTCCCATACCCGGCAGTGATGCAATCGGTCAGGATACTCTCGATGGCGCAGCTGGAGAACCTTTTGAGGATCTGAGGACCCATGCCAAATCAGTCTCCTGAGGGGGAATAGGTTTTGTTGTGCCATCTTGACGACTGTCTTGGTATGTTTGGGGGCGGCAGTGTAGCCTAGTGGTTAGAGCATTGGACTAGTAACCGAAAGGTTGCAAGTTCAAATCCCCGAGCTGACAAGGTACAAAATCTGTCGTTCTGCCCCTGAACAGGCAGTTAACCCACTGTTCCTAGGCCGTCATTGAAAATAAGAATTTGTTCTTAACTGACTTGCCTGGTTAAATAAAGGTAAATTAAAAAAAATTAAAAAAAGGTTTGGACCATAATAGTTTGTTGGTGATGTGGAACTTGAAACTCTCAACCTGCTGCACGAAAGCCCCATCAATGTTAAATGGGGACCTGTTCAGCCCGCCTTTTCCTTTAGTCCATGATCAACTCCTTTTGTCTTGCACACACAGAGTTAGAGGTTGTTGTCCTGGCACCACACGGCCAGTTCTCTGACCTCTTCCCTATAGGCTCTCATCATTGTCAGTGATCAGGCCTACCACTGTTGTGTCATCAGCAAACTTAAGGGTGTTGGAGTCGTATTTGGCCACGCAGTCGTGGGTGAACAGGGATTACAGGAAGGGACTAAGTACACACCTCTGAGGGGCCCCAGTGTTGAGGATCAGCGCGGCAGACGTGTTGTTACCTACCCTTACCACCTGGGGGTGGCCAGTCAGGAAGTCCAGGATCCAGTTGCAGCGGGAGGTGTTTAGTCCCAGGGTCCTTAGCTGAGTGATGAGCTTCGTGGGCACTATGGTGTTGGACGCTAAGCTGTTGTCAATGAACAGTATTCTTACATAGGTGTTCCTTTTGTCCAGGTGGGAACAGGCAGTGTGTAGTGCGATTGAGGATGCGACATCTGTGGATCTGGTGGGGCTCTATTCGAATTGGAGTGGGTCTAGGGTATCCGGGAGATGCTGTTGATGTGAGCCATGACAAGTCTTTCAAAGCACTTCATGGCTACCGACATGAGTGCCACGGGGCGGTAATCATTTAGGCAGGTTACCTTCGCTTCCTTGGGCACAGGGACTATGGTGGTCTGCTTGAAACATGTAGGTATTACAGACTCGGTCAGGGAGAGGTTGAAAATGTCAGTGAAGACACTTGCCAGTTGGTCAGAGCATGCTTTGAGTACACGCCCTGGTAATCCATCTGGCCCTGCGGCTTTGTAAATGTTAACCTGTTTAAAGGTAGCCTTGCTCACATCGGCTACCGAGAGCGTATCACACAGTCATCCAGAACAGCTGGACTTGGACTGAAATAGGTTTTGGTACTCATTTTGGGTGCTGGTACTGTTTATATTTAGGTGCAGGAGATCCACAATACTTTTGAGCTAATATTCTATAAGAGGAACAGGAGCTCAAGCAGTAGAACATTTGAGGCTCCTGCCCAAGTCAAGCACTGCTTCTTATCCCTTGCACAAATAGCCTAGAGCTGTGTCTGTCCCGAGCTCACCTCCAATACGGACTCAGGAAAGGCAAAGGTCGAGAGCTGTGCATCCCCCGAAACAAAACCCAACCAAGCCGCACTGCTGCAAATCCCCACTTAACCTGGAAGTCAGCAGCACCAATGTGTTGGAGGAAGCACTGTACACCTAGCAACCGTGTCAGCGTGCACTGCACCCGGCCCACCACAGAAGTCGCTAGTGCACACTGGGACAAGGCCATCCCTGCGGGCCAAACCCTCCCTTAACGACACTGGGACAATTGGGTCTCCCGGGCATGGCCAGCTACGACAGAGCCTGGACTCGAACCCAGAATCTCTAGTGGCACAGCTAGCACTGAGATGCAGTGCCGTAGACCACTGCACCACTCGGGAGGTTGTATAGGATTTTTTATACCTGCAGGCTGCAATGTTTGTATTTGTTGGCTTTATGTAGGCTATTTCTACATACTTGGCAATGGCAATAATTGACTTTTTTAGGTTTCTAATTTTCATTTAGATTTTTATGGAATTTTGATTAACCACATGACAATGATTTTGAGACATGAAGACATTATTATAGATTAAATTAAACTGTTACATGAAAATGTGCATATGAAAACCATAACTGGCACACAGATCAGTAGAAAAGATAAATTGGCATTCAATATGAGAAAGGTTGCCAACTCCTCGTGTAGTGCATTACAAACAATTTCAGGAGAGTAATAGCAGAATAGCAGAATCTGCGAAAGCCAGCAGGAGCTGGAGGAGAATAGTTGGGTCAGATTACGTTTTTTTCTTCTGGTCATCTAGATCTCTGGCACCCTCTTGAGGCGTTTGTCTTATTTCATCAAACCGCAAGCTTTAAGCATCAGACAAGCTCAATGCATTAGTTGATTTCATTAACCTGTTGAGTGTAGGGGGCAGTATTTTGATGTTTGGATGAAAATGTACCCAAATGAAACTGCCTATTTCTCAGGCCCAGAATCTAGAATATGCATATAATTGTAAGATTAGGATAGAAAACTCTAAAGTTTCCAAAACTGTCAAAATATTGTCTTTGAGTATAACAGAACTGATATTGCAGGTGAAAACCTGGAGGAAAATCCAACAAGGAAGTGCCTAAGAGAAACTAATCTCCCTGTTCCATTGCATGCCTTCCCTCCATTTAAAGGGATGTCAACCAGATTCCTTTCCCTATGGCTTCCACATGGTGTGAACAGTCTTTAGACATAGTTTCAGGCTTTTATTCTGAAAAATGAGCGAGAAAGATCACATCGCGTCAGTGGATGGCTGGGTGCCAGCAGAGTTTTACATGCGCAACAGCTTGGAGCAGACACTTTCTCTCACTCCTACTGAAAAAGCTATAATATTTTGTAGCTTAAACCGTTCAAAAGACAGCTATACAGTGGGGAGAACAAGTATTTGATTCACTGACAATGTGATTTTCTGGATTTTTGTTTTAGATTCCGTCTCTCACAGTTGAAGTGTACTACCTATGATAAAAATTAGACCTCTACATGCTTTGTAAGTAGGAAAACCTGCAAAATCGGCAGTGTATCAAATACTTGTTCTCCCCACTGTATTTGTAGGTAGAAAACAAACACCGCTCTGTTTATTACAACCTCAAAAAGCTTCGGAGCAGGTTTTTATTGGCCAGTGAGTGGTCAAACCCTCGTCAGACCTATAACTTATTTGTTGCGTTTATTACGCTAACGCCAGGTGTTCTGCCCATAATTCCCACTGTCAAAATAGCTAACATATTTATGACACACCCACAAGGTCCTAGTTTGGGACAACATTCTAAGACATAACACCAAACTAAAGAGTTTAAGGACTTACCCCGTGATCCATGTAGCTTGGCTTTCTTTACTGAAAAAGAAAGAAACATAAAATAACCATTAGAAACGTTGAAGATGTGTTTTTATTTTTAATTTTTAAAGAAACAGCAAGTCAGTATCCCTGCTCATGACTTACTTCAGGGATATCACACAGCTTTATCAGAAACAAATTGCTGTAGACTACATTGTGTACAATGACTGTGATCCCGTGGTCACTTCATGTCTCCTCAATGGCATCCCCTGAGAGGCTGCAGTCAGATCCATCATGCTGAGTGTAACCCAGCAGTGCATGCCAATTGGTGAATCAGGGACCAGGAACCAGTCACACAAACACCAATCAACCACAACCACAGAAAAAAAGAGCACATGACATGTGTAGGTGAGGCCTGAAAAATGAATTATGTAAATATTCAGATGTAAATGTAAATTTACCACTACTCTGTCAGGCCACACTTTCATATTGTGCTGTAATCTTTCACAGTCAAATCCCATAATACACAATCCACTCCCGTACTGACTTAGCCTATCTGGGAGGGCTATGTTCTCTGGCACTGGAGACATAATCCCAACCTTTGCCTGGACAAAACCCTGATAGACTGGAATATGGAGAGCCCTAAATCCTATTCACACAGGACTAGTATTACTATAGAACGTTGGTTATATAAATGTTACCACAGCATGTCCGTTTTTCCAGTGGACAATTCAGACGGAATTAGTTTCACCAAACTTTCCCGGCAATATATATATTTTAAAAAAAAATAAAATGGACCATTATGACAGAAGCCTGGAAGCTCTTCTAGACATAAAGATATTTCACATGTCTAGGGATAGCCTAATGTTGACCTAATGACCTTCAGTTCGCAGAAAGTCAAAGTCATACCTATCATTCCAGTGTAAGGTGTGTGAAACATCAGAATGGTGAAAAGGTAGTCATTGGTTGAATGGCAGATTAATCTACACGAAATATTAGGTATCACAAAGCAGCATGTAACATACAACAAGGGCAATGATATAATGCTAAGCCTACCAGATGTTTATAAAACAAAACAATTTGCAAATTCTCTTTTCATCTACTATGTGGACAACGAGAGTAGAAAAACAACATCTAGTGCACTCATGTATTTTTAGACCTGGCTGACTTTAGACATTTCCTGTATCTATACAATGAGGGTTATGGATTTGAAAGACGGTTTAGAGGGGATTAATTGTGAATGCTGCTTCAGCCTTATGTACCAGCGACTAAACGACAGGGCTGGGATGGCAGATGGGCAGGATCGGGTGGCGGTGAGTGACAGGAGCGGAGTCTACATGATTTTAATATCAGCACGTACAGCTCTTCCCCCTCTCTTGCTCTGTACACAGCTAGAATAACATGCAGCCCAAGTGAGTGTGGCTCTATTTATTTGCCCATCTTAGTTAGCCTCTTAATCTCCCCAGCAACAACGTGGCAAAGAGACGACCCCAAGGAGGGAAATGGAGGAGGTGGAGGAGAGAGCACTTTCAAAATGCACCTGCCATCTTCCATTCTCTACACACACGGAGATATTCTCAAATGGGCAAAAGGTCTGTCCACTCCGACTCCTCCTTCCTCCAGGACCCGGAAACCGACAAGCGGTCGCCATGTGTTGGAGAGCATCAATTAGTTAATAGGTGACCGGAGGAATTTGCTCCTCTCCTAGATTGCCTCCTGTGGGGTAGTATGTTCAGGTGTATCCTACCGCGGAAGAGTTTGTAATCCACCACACTCCCTTTGAAACTGCTGTTGTTTTCTCAGATGAGAAAAGCATGCGCACAAATTGATACGCTACCTATCCTTCTATATATAAAAAGTCTAGCACAACTAGCTACATTCATCACTTTAGACATTATTTTGGGATTCCACTTTTATAATTGTCATTTTCCTGATGATGACGCGCTAGACAAGAGTCATTTCATAAAAGCTCATTTATTTCCATCTTTCCTCTTGGAGGAACCAAGGAAATCCAATTGCGATTCTCCCACTGGCTCTGCGGAAATAGGAAAGGGAGCAGTGGAAAAGCAGAGGGTCAGGAGTGTGACGTCAGTGTTTCCAGAGAGGCTCTTCTAGGCCACCAGACTGTGACTCTGGCCTGAGCTGGCACGACGGCAGGCATGATGTCCCAATCAAGCTGACGTCATTGTAAGCGGAGGCGAACAGAGCAGAGGGCCATAAAGCGAGGTGCCATTATGATGGGAACCGATTCTTATCGCTCTTCTGCTCAGCCGTCCATCTTTGTGACTGGAGGAAGCCATCAGTGTTTGGCCAGGGGCAGTTGCTCAGTTCCCCTATCAACCTACTGTTTACTAATCTGCTCTACTGTGTGCTCACCTGATGTCTGACCATAGCTTTGTTTCTTTACCAAATGATAGGAACAACAAAAGAACCCTAACTGTAACCAAAGTAAAAGGAAACAATTGGCTATATATAATTGAAGATAGGGTATATATTAGTTTTAGTAGACTGGAAACACAGCAGCAGAGTAATAAAATGATAAGAGAGAAAAAAGGTCCAATAAGAATACTACATACCAACTATATCATTGATCACATCCAGTCAAATTTTAAGATACGTTTGGGAGTTGCCAGCAGCCCAGCACAAGGTGCATTTGAATATTGAGTTAAGGGATTTCCACCAGTGAATCCACTGGACGCCTGCCTGGCTTGCGATTGTTACTCAGCTCGGAGGATTAGTACTGGTAACCCTTAAATTGGGGTCAGAGGAGGCAAGTCACGTGACCACATTGTGGATGGGACGGACACACTGCTTACTCCGGCCACGCATGCCTAGGGAGTGTTGTCAGGCGGTACAGGGAGACAGGAAGAGAAGAGCAGGGTCAGAGGCTTCTATTGTTCTGTATTTACACACTGCACTGGAGCTGATCAGGTGGAGCTTATGGGCGGGAAAGCAGACCAGAGAGCAGAGAGAAACAGAGACAGAGCGAGCGAGACAGAGCAACAGATGGCCAGGGGATTACTGTTGCAATCTCTCAGCTCTCTCCCTCGCTCTCACTGCACTTTATACTCAATCTCGCTGTCCTCTCTGACCAATTCTCTTTCGCCCTGTCAACATGACATCTTTCCCCTCTCACACTCTTCTTGATTTATAGGCCTAGACCATACATCTCAAGCTATCCTTCTGTCCCCCTATCTATATATCAGATTATTGACGCAGCTGAATCTGTGACAAAGTCAACATGGCCCATTTCCTCACGCAGTGTGCTTTCATTTCATCAAGACTGTCACAAACACTGTTTTTTTATAGCACTGAGACACACACATCAGAGTTTATTCATAGGAGCCACAGAATAAATCCCTCTCCATGTCAATGGCACACTTAGCATTTGAAAAGGCTTGGTGGTACTCCTAAAACACTCAGTCTGCAATAATAATCATCTACCAAACCAGGATGCCTATTCAGCATCCACACAATAGAATCCCTAGGTTTGCAGGACCATATTATCATGAGCGGTCCATGTGTACTGTCCACCCAGCCCAGCCCTGATCCACACACAGCATGGGTCTCTGTGACTGTCCACCTGTCACACTTGGAGGGGTGGAACACATATCTGTTGTGTAAAGACATCACCATGGAGATGGGCCTTTCTATGGGCAATAAATAAACAAAAAACCATGACACTGCTGTACAGGGGAAGGGGTGAGTCACAGCAGCCAATCACATACAGGCTGACCATCCGGTCTAGGATTCAATGCACTACTACTATGTTTGGGTTGGTAGACTAAACTACGGTGGCTCCAGTTTCCATTTTCTCAATACTAATCAATAAATGTATGTTGTACATTTTCTAGGACGAAAGTGTTAGAGGAAACCACAGCATATTAAACAAACATGCTAAATTACTGTAAATTAGAGTGTTCATTTCTGGATGTGCTGTGTTCACCTGTCCAGACTCCTCATGACCCATACACTGCCACAAGCCCTAATCTCTTCTGGCCTGTGACGGGCCCAGGTTGAGGCTTGGCCTAATGAGGTGTCAAACAAGATTCTACAGGATGGGGAGAATTAAGGTTAGCCCATGGAGAGATGCCAAGAGAAGACAGCTATCATTTATATTGTTTTATTACATCACCATCTGGTATCATGCACCTGCTGTAAGTCTGGACGTGACAACAAAAGCCATTGACTCAATTAGGTGAGCTAACAACTTAGACGCCTCACTTGTTAGGAGGAGCCTGATTACAATGAAATTGTGACACGGCACAAATTCCATCAAAAAGTGCCTCTGCCAACTGCTGTTCCTACTGACCACAATCACACCTGTGCCATTATGTACCTGCCAAAATAGAATGTTTGAAGAGATAATGAAAATAACGCTTCAAGCATGGTTGACACTGGTCTATTACCTGGTCTGCTATGTATACTAACATGAGATGTCAGGCATAAAATGTTGTTTAAACATCATTAGTCTTGATGGAGACAGGTCTGAAAGACTTGACAGTCAACACCTGCCTGTTTTTCATCCCATTTCCCTCAGTGCCAAAAAGAGAGATCTCCCGTACCAGCCGAAGAGCCATGGGTATTGATCCTGAACCACAGGTATTGACGACAGAGGGGGAGCTAATAAAACTAGTCGGATACTAGTAATTCTTTTTCATTTTCATTAATAGATATATCTCAGTGATATTTTGCCTAATTTTTGTATTTTTCAGAACGGAAAAAAAGAAACAGGGAAAAGCTTTTCTTACAGTATAAATAATTGAGAAGTTCTGAGAACTCAGTCAAGCAAAATTATTATTTTTTTGCCTCTATTCCTTGATGGTATTTTGTGCATAATTTCAATGACTAATTACATCATCAATTGAACAAGGAGTCACTGCACAAGCATAAATTGTGCCAGTATCAAGTACCCCCAGAAAAAGAATTGAAAAACATGCGCAGCCAGCTTAACCAACAAAAATGCCAGTCAAGCATGAATGAATAACGGCTGTATATTACACATGTATAAGAGGAGAAATGTGGTTTTGGCTACGTTGACACTTATTTCACTTTAGACAACCTTATTTGCTAAATGTTACCTGAACTGTAGTATACAGTATTGTTAAGACTTCAGATGTTAAGCAGAAACACTACCACACAAATTGGATTATAGGCTACTCTTTGTGAAGTAAATGAGATGTTTAGAGGGCATGGCAATGGTGATCTTAGACACCACACAAACTGAAGATAAAAGGCTGTCCAGTGTCTCAATCACACACACCACACAAACGATAACACGATTGCAAAAAACAGATTGTGTACAATAAGAGCACACAATCATACAATATTCTAATTTTACTTGATATAAAAGTCAACCAAATTCGAAATAGACTTTTGATAGCCAATTACAACCATTACACAATCAAAAAATATTTTGCAAGTAAAACTGCTTTTTCCTAATGTTGTAACATGGAAACTGACATGTCAAACTAACAAACGTTAAATCAGCTGACTAGAGCAGAAACACTGGAAAACAGCTGGTGGTAGAGGTGACGGCTCCCATCTCAGAATTATGTAATAGATAATCCCCAAATCCAAATAAAATGGCCTAAATAAACTATTTTTATACAATATATTCACTTCGAGCGTTTCTTTTACATCTCCATAAGGGAGACACATACGGAAACAACTTTGTTTCAACAAGGGAAAAAACAAACAATCACGGCCGCAAAAGTTCAACTCATCCAGTTTGGTCTATCCGGCTTTCAAACCGGTTACTGCTGGGTTTCACAATCTAACGTTACTTCACTTGAAACAATTGTTCCGTTTTCGATTTATGAAGTCCAAAATATATGAAAATGTATTAACGAAAAAAGGAATAACTCACCTCTTACACAAAGTAGAGACATGGCAAGAGCTTTTCTCTGACAATCCCTCTAGTTAAAAAATTTACCAATCGTCTCAGAAAAAATGCGCTCAGCCCGGTAACATTAAAAACAATGTCTCCAATCACTTTTTTAAGTTGTTACAGGTGGGCTTGAGATGCTGTAAAAAGAAACATAAAGGTTCGGCAGAGAGCAATAGCCCCCTGCCACGGGCACGCCATGATAAAATTCATTAGACTAACCTGAGGGCACCGAGATAAGAGGGCGGCACCGAGATAAGAGGGCGGCACCGAAATAAGAGGGCGGCGCCGAAATACTCTCGAATGACATCTAGTCCATCCATTGAGTGAGCATAATCTCTGAAAAGGTCGGACCGTAGAGAAGGTTCTGACCAATCAATGAAGAGAGACTAAAAACCACAGATTGAGGGAACAGGTGGTGACGCAGAGTTCTCGCTCCCAGTTAGTGGCCTGTTTTGTAGTTTTCACCTGTACAAAAAATATAGAATTAAAAAAGTGTAACTTTTTGGTCTAAATATAGGCCTATATCAAATTTGCACAGAACATAAGGCTACATATTTATCTTCCCTTAAGGATTAAAAAGTATGCTTTTGCTTTTTTCCAGACATGTTTTTTTTTAATCTAGAGACATAAATGGATAGAAATTTCCCAATGTATGTTCAGTAAAATGTGTCGGGCAAGCGTGTGATACAAATGACAACCCATGCTGAAAGAATAAATAAATAACTACTAAGGATTGGAGTAATTTTCTTAATGATTAAAACGATCACAAAACTGCTTGGAAGCAATGGTGTCACATGAGTAAATCCTACAATATCACAAACAATGATGCCATCAACAGTACATTTTGATAGCCCTTTATTGTCCATTCACATGGATATTCTAGACTATTATATTTTCTGCTGACAGTGTTTCCTATTTCAAATAAACTACATTATGTACATATCTAGGTGGCCAATACCTTGTCATTGTTGAGTCTGAGTGATGTCATTATGCCTAAAAACGATCAGGATAACCTAGAATTTGACCAATATTGCTGGTTCACAGTTGGTTTTAGTATTTTAACCTGCGTGTCATGAACACATCTGGTGGGGATAGTGAAAATCAACATACGCACGATGGCGCAGAGGTGGTTTGGTCAGCATGTACCTTTGATTGGGTGGTTCATGGGATAATTGACGATATTGAACAATTCTCAATTATACAAAATTCCATCCTCTCCTCTGTGACCCAGAGACCGGTAGGTGGTCAAAGTGTCAATTCGTTAGTAGGCGAACAGTATGCTCATCTCCTCGATTATCTACTTCGGCAGAGGATGCACAAGAGCATCCTCCTACGGCTAGCATGAACGCGTTTTAAAATCTGCCTATTCCCCTTTGAATCAGCTGTTTTCTCAGAGGAGAAAAATATTCTCTACTTATCCTTTGATCTATAAAATGTCTGTCAAAAGAAGCTTAATTTTGGGGGCAATTAACACATATTTTGGGATTCCTCCTGCCCGATAAAGTGCTAGCGGCCTAGTCTCATTTCATACAAGGGCATTTGTTTCCACGTTTCCTCTCTTTGCCACCGAAATTATCTTTGACATTTTTCGGAAGCAGGCGAAATGATGGAGGACGACATAAGGAGTTGAGCACCCAGTCACGGTGCATCAGAAATGGTTAAGAAAGGCTGTAAAGCAGCTTTGTAGACAAACTACCACTGAATAACACAACAGCCCCCCCCTGAGGCTTTTTCTATGTGTAACATGCATACTGATGGAAAACATCAGAAAATGGCACTTTAGGAGAAATCTCACTAAGATAGTTGTCATTTTCAGAGAGCATGACTTCTGTATGTATATTTACTACAATATGTAGAAAAAAATTACTGGAAATGACTGCTGTGTCTACTTCCAAATCATTCAAACCAAGATTTATTGTGATGAGGTGTTACAATCCTCCCTAAAGTCAATCACAATTCCTTTAATAGTGACAGTATCATCGTGGATGACCATTATCGGTATATTGGCCATTTAAATCAATAAACTTGCTATGTTATGCAAAACCTTCCTCCAAAACAGAGGCCCCTTCCCATTAGGTATTGGTGTGAAATAAAACATTCCACTTCAACAAACTATTTCCATCCAAGGTCATTTTCTTACAAGTACTTTTGGTGACTTAACTTGAAGTAGTTTATAATTTACACAGGCATCATTCTTTTCATTAATTGGTCTTTTGACCAATCAGATCAGCTCTGAAAAAGATCTGATGTGATTGGTCAAGACCAATTAGTAGAAGAAAGATCAGAATGGTCTGCCCGTCTAAATGCTGCCAAATTGAAAGTATTCCAGGAAAGATTGCATCCTAACCTCTATTCATATACCTGACCTTATTCCCTCCTCTGCTTGCTCTGACCCTGGGAGGCTCTTAATGTAAGGTCACAAGCTCTCACATGAAGGAAAACATTCATGACATATTGAAATGAAAACATATGAAGGACAAATAGTTGGAAATATAAAAGACAACAATACAGCACTTAAACAGAACGCTCTAAATCAGGTTACTAGTTTTCGATCATCGCAGTCATTTGGTATTTGAAGCAAGAGAAGAGTACCAATATGACAGCTTGTGGATTTGTAATTGGAACATATGTATGTAATGTGTGCAATAACACTCAATCAAAATTAAACAATGTGTAAGTGACATGAATCCTCCAAAATGGGTTGATGTTTCCAGGCCTCTAAACAAGTCTATGTTCTTATCCTGTTCCTGTTTCAATGTCCTTCAATCTTCAACAGATAGACAGTGTCCTTTGGGCCAGACAGTGGTGGTGCTGACCAGGCAACAATGCCTTGGCGCCTCATGGTTGTCTGTCACTGCTTCCGGTTCGGTGACTGCTTTGAGTGGTCTTGACATCCTTCACTACTGGGCTGGTGGTACAAGCTCCTCACTCTTCTCCATCGCCCACTCTGGGGACACACTTTCTAACTTTTTTGAGCTCTGCTTAGCCAGGCTGCCATAAATAGTCATAGCCTGAGGGGAAGGGGAAGATATAGACTGTTACTGTTCTGCGAGAGAAGACGGAGAGACAGGGGTGTGTTGAAAGGGAGGATCGGGGAGGATGGGCTGAGCAATTACACATAATTAAAT
Source organism: Oncorhynchus kisutch (assembly GCF_002021735.2). Classification (NCBI taxonomy): domain Eukaryota; kingdom Metazoa; phylum Chordata; class Actinopteri; order Salmoniformes; family Salmonidae; genus Oncorhynchus; species Oncorhynchus kisutch. The sequence goes on from NC_034196.2 coordinate 14,860,060, forward strand.
TGTTTCTTAAACAGGGACAGACCTGTGTGACCATGCCACTGATGTCACCAGAGTTGGAGGGCAGCAGGATGGTGTTGGACTCTTTGGCCAGGTTGGAGAAAGCGGAGACGTATTGCTCAGCCACACTGAGGGAAGCTGCAGCGTTTCCATTCTGTTCGAAACACAATCAGTTGGGTCAATGTGCCATCTAGGTGCGCGCACACACACACACACACACACAATGAAGCCATCAACTATTTTACCTGTTCAGCTAGAGCGTCTGACAACAGCCGGATAGCCTTAGCTTTGGCCTCTGCTTTGGCTAAGACAGCATTGGCCTCACCTAGGTGAAGTTAACAAGAGTCTAATCAGAAACGGTCACAAAGGCTTGCGTCCTGTCAAGTGGGTGTACTTGTTCAGTGCATTCGAAAGTACTCAGACCCCTTGACTTTTTCCAAATGTTATTACGTTACAGCCTTATTCTAAAATGTATTAAGTTTAGAGGTCGACCGACTAATTACGGCCGATTTCAAGTTACAGCATTTTTGGACGCCGATTACATTGCACACCACGAGGAGACCGAGTGGCAGGCTGACCACCTGTTACCCGAGTGCAGCAAGGAGCCAAGGTAGGTTGCTAGCTAGCATTAAACTTATCTTATAAAAAAACAAATCAATCTTAACATAATCACTAGTTAACTACACATGGTTGATGATATTAGTTTAACTAGCTTGTCCTGTGTTGCAAATAATCAATGCAGTGCCTGTTAATTTATCATTGAATCACAGCCTACTCGCCAAACGGGTGATGATTTAAGCACATTAGTGAAAAAAGCACTGTCGTTGCACCAATGTACCTAACCATAAACATCAATGCCTTTCTTAAAATCAATACACAAGTATATTTTTTAAAACCTGCAGACTTAGTTAATATTGCCTGCGAACATGAATTTATTTGAACTGCGAACATGAATTTATTTGAACTAGGGAAATTGTGTCACTTCTCTTGCGTTCTGTGCAAGCAGAGTATATATATATATATATAGCAGTTTGGGCCACCTAGCTCGTTGCGAACTGTGTGAAGACCATTTCTTCCTAACAAAGACCGTAATTAATTTGCCTGAATTTTACATAATTATGACATAACATTGAAGGTTGTGCAATGTAACAGCAATATTTAGACTTATGGATGCCACCCGTTCGATAAAATACGGAACGGTTCCGTATTTCACTGAAAGAATAAACATTTTGTTATCAAAATAATTGTTTCCGGATTTGACCATATTAATGACTTACGGCTCATATTTCTGTGTGTTATTATGTTATAATTAAGTCTATGATTTGATATTTGATAGAGCAGTCTGACTGAGCGGTGGAAGGCAGCAGCAGGCTCGTAAGCAGTCATTCAAACAGCATTTTCCTGCGTTTGCCAGCAGCTCTTCGCAATGCTTGAAGCACAGCGCTGATTATGACTTCAAGCCTATCAACTCCCGAGATTAGGATGGCAATACTATAGTGCCTATAAGAACATCCAATAGTCAAAGGGTAATGAAATACAAATCGTAGAGAGAGAAATAGTCCTATAATAACGACAACCTAAAACTTCTTAACTGGGAATATTGAAGACTCATGTTTAAAAGGAACCACCAGTTTTCATATGTTCTCATGTTCTGAGCAAGGAACTTAAACGTTAGCTTTTATACATGGCACATATTGCATTTTTACTTCTCCAACACTTTGTTTTTGCATTATTTAAACCAAATTGAACATGTTTCATTATTTATTTGAGACTAAATTGATTTTATTTAAGTATTATATTAAATAAAAGTGTTCATTCAGTATTGCTGTAATTGTCATTATTACAAATAAAATACATTTTTTTAAATGTAAAAAATTATAAAATAACATTTAAAAATTGGCCGATTAATCTGTATCGTAGTTGAAAAACAATCATAATCGGTCGACCTCTAGCTAAGTTGTGTATAGATTAAGGAGAAATAAAACAATACGCCATAATGACAAAGCAAAAACAGGATTTTAGAAATTTGGGCAGATTTATTCAAAATAAAAACTGAAATCTCACATTTACATAAGTATTCAGACCCTTTACTCAGTACTTTATTGACGCACCCTTTGCAGCAATTACAGCCTAGAGTCTTCTTGGGTATGACGCTACATGCTTGGTACATCTGTATTTGGGGAGTTTCTACCAGTTTGGATGGAGAGTGTCGCTGCACAGCTATTTTCAGGTCTCTCCAGAGACGTTCGATCGGGTTCAAGTCCGGGCTCAGGCTGGGCCACTCAAGCACATTCAGAGACTTGTCCAGAAACCACTACAGTCCAGTGGTGTAAAGTACTTAAATAAAAAATACTTAAGTACTACTTAAGTAGTTTTTTGGTGTATTTGTACTTTACTATTTATATTTGACAACTTTAACTTTACCACATTCCTGAAGAAAATAATGTAATTTTTACCTGATGCCCAAAACTATTTTGAATGCTTAGCAGGACATAGAAAATTGTCAAATTCACACACTGAATGTTGAGTGTGCCCCTGGCTATTCATAAATGTTAAAACATGAAAATGGTGCCGCCTGCTTTGCTTAATAGAAGGAATTTGTAATGATTTATACTTTTACTTTTGATACTTAAGTAGTATATTTAGAACCAAATACTTTTACTCAGGTAGTATATTACTGAGTGACTTTTACTTGAGTAACTTTCTATTAAAAAGGCATCTATACTTTTACTCATGTCGGACAATAGGGTACTTTTCCCACCACTGCTCCTATGCTGTCTTGGCTGTGTGCTTAGAGACGAGGCCCTAAGTGCTCTGGAGCAGGTTTTCATAAAGGTTCGCTCTGTACTTTGCTCTGTTCATCTTTCCCTAGATCCTGACTAGTCTCCCAGTCCCTGCCGCTGAAAAACATCCCCACAGCATGCAACCACCACCATGCTTCACCGTAGCGATGGTGCCAGGTTTCCTCCGGACTTTACGCTTGGCATTCAGGCCAAAGAGTTCGATATTGGTTTCCATCAGACCAGAGAATCATGTTTCTCATGGTTCGGAGTCCTTTGGGTGCCTTGTGGCAAACTCCAAGCGGGCTGTCATGTGCCTTTTACTGAGGAGTGGCTTCCGTCTGGCCACTCTACCGTAAAGGACTGATTGGTGGAGTGCTGCAGAGATGGTTGTCCTTCTGGAAGGTTCTCCCATATCCACAGAGGAACTTTGGAGCTCTGTTAGAGTGACCATTGGGTTCTTGGTCACCTCCCTGACCAAGGCCTGTCTCCCCCGATTGCTCAGTTTGGCCAGGCGGCCAGCTCGAGGAAGTCTTGGTGGTTCCAAATGTCACGCCCTGGCCCTAGTTATCTTTGTTTTCTTTATTATTTTGGTTAGGTCAGGGTGTGACATGGGGGATTTAAGTGTTTTGTCTCGTCTAGGGGTTTTGTATGTTTATGGGGCTGTTTCCTTTCTAGGTAGTTTTGTATGTCTATGGTTGCCTAGATTGGTTCTCAATTAGAGGCAGCTGTCTGTCGTTGTCTCTGATTGGGAACCATATTTAGGCAGCCATGTTCTTTGGGTATTTTATGGGTGATTGTCTTCTGTCTGTGTCATTGCACCAGATAGGACTGTTTCGGTTTTCACTTTTGTTGTTTTGTATTTTGTAGTGTTCTCATGTATGGTCTTGATTAAACATGTTGAACTCTAACCACGCTGCATTTTGGTCCTCCTCTCATTCAGCGGAAGAAAACCGTTACACCAAACTTCTTCCATTTAAGAATGATGGAGGCCACTGTGATCTTGGGGACATGCAATGCTGCAGAAATGTTTTGGTACCCTTCCTCAAATCTGAGACAAAACACTATCCTGACTAGAAGCTCTACGGACAATTCCACCTCGTGGCTTGGTTTTTGCTCTGACAGGCACTGTCAACTGAGGGACCTTATATAGACAGGTGTGTGCCTTTCCAAATCATGTCCAGTCAATTGAATTTACCACAGGTGGACTCCAATCAAGTTGTAAAAACATCTTAAGGAAGATCAATTGAAACAGGATGCACCTGAGCTCAATTTCGAGTCTCATAGGAAAGAGTCTGAATACTTATGTAAATAAGGTACGTTTATTTTAAATAAATTGGCAAACATTTCTAAAAACGTGTTTTTGGTTTGTCATTTTGGCGTATGTCTCACCAGGGCTGATGGCCGAAATCGCGTTTATCGTCGAAGGAATGGGCGTTACATCGAGGCCTGTACTCTGGAGCGGGATCGATTTGGAGGTGGAGGGTCCGTCATGCTCTGGGGCAGTGTGTCACAGCATCACCGGACTGAGCTTGTTGTCATTGCCGGCAATTTCAACGCTGTGCGTTACAAGGAAGACATCCTCCTCACTCATGTGGTACCCTTCCTGCAGGCTCATCCTGACATGAACCTCCCGCATGACAATGCCACCAGCCATACTGCTCGTTCTGTGCGTGATTTCCTGCAAGACAGGAATGTCAGTGTTCTGCCATGGCCATTGAGCACGTCTGGGACCTGTTGGATTGGAAGGTGAGGGCTAGGGCCATTCCCCCCAGAAATGTCCGGGAACTTGCAGGTGCCTTGGTGAAAGAGTGGGGGTAACATCTCACAGCAAGAACTGGCAAATCTGGTGCAGTCCATGAGGAGATGCACTGCAGTTCATAATGCAGCTGGTGGCCACATCAGATACGGACTGATACTTTTGATTTTGACCACCCCTTTGTTCAGGGACACATTATTCCATTTCTGTTAGTCACATGTCTATGGAACTTGTTCAGTTTGTCTCAGTTATTGAATCTTGTCATGTTCATGTTCACAAATATTTACACGTTAAGTTTGCTGAAAATAAACGTTGTTGACAGTGAGGACGTTTATTTTTTTCCTGAGTTTATTTAATCAATTTTAGAGTAAGGCTGTAACGTGGAAAAAGGGGACTGAATACTTTCTGAAAGCTCAGTACATCAAGCTGCCTCGCACAACAGAAACATTTACGTAATTTAGCAGACACTTATCTAGATCGACTTACATTCAACTAAGGCAGATAAGGCAAACAGAAGCTGTTCTAACTCAGTCAAAACTTACATCAAAAACAACGGTCCAACTTTCACACCATCCTTAGTAGTTAACAAAGGCCTTAAGTCATCTAGATATGTGTATTAACCTACCAGCTGCTTTGTTGATCTGTTCTGTTTTCTGTCCTTCCGAGGCCAGGATCTGAGCTTGCTTGCGACCCTCAGCAACGTTGATGGCTGCTTCCTTGTGACCTTCAGACTCCAGCACAGTGGCTCTCTTCTTACGCTCTGCCTCCACCTACACAACGGAAGGCAGTCAGAAAGGGTGTAAACATGCAAAACTGATAGGCTAAGTCTTAATAATGTGCAATGTATCACTAATCTATAAATAAGATCATGCTCAGAAATAGTTTGAGGTTCAAGACCTGTCTCCCAGTTTGTTGGCAGCAGTGCCAGCCCCTCTCACCTGCATCTGCATGGACTCTTTGACACGTGGTGGAACATGTATATCCTTGATTTCATAACGAAGGCAACGGATTCCCCAATCATCTGACGCCTGGTTGATGGAGTGGACTATGTTGGTATTAAGGGTCTCTCTTTCCTGGAGAAATAGAGAAATATAAAACAAGGAAATTAGGTTAAAAAAAATATCACAAACACAATTTGTAAAAAAGAACCGAGACTCACCCTGAATACTTTGTCCAGGGTCAGTTTTCCCAGCTCTGACCGCATGGTGGTCTGGGCAAGTTGGGTGACAGCATACTCTGGGTCCTCAACTCCATAGCTGGCCTGGAAGGAAGTACATCTTGTAATCAATATCTACAAACAAAGCAAAAACTTCCATGAACAACAACCTCAAGAAATCATGGACTTCACAAACGTACCTTAAAAGGATCCAATATTCTAAGATAGAGGACTCCATCTATCTGTAGTGTCACATTATCTATGGATGTAATCAGATATCAGTTAATTCCGAGACAAGGACTGACTGAGAATAATAAAGACTGGCTTACAGTGAAGACAACAGTGACAGTTGTCACTCACCTAAAGAGACCGCAGACTGCTCTGGGACATCAATAACTATCTCTTTAAGACTTTGCACATAACGGATTTTGTCCAGTATTGGTATTAGGAAATTCAAGCCCTACAGAATATCCAGAAAAGTGAAAGACAAATTAGTAAATTGATCATTTTTATGCATTCGGGATATAAACTGTGAAATAGTGTGAAAGTAATTAAGGGTGCAGATCACTGGCTAATTGGAAAACAATGGTTAAATTACCGGCTCTAAGATGCGATGGAAGCGGCCCATCCTTTCCACAACCCAGGATTCTTGTTGTGGCACAAACAGAACCACAGTGTTCATGGGCAGACTGGACGCCCATCGCTGCTGGGCTTGTGTCACCCACAACGCTGGGACTGTGGGCACTGTTCTCTGGGAATGCTGGAGGTAAACAATAAAATCCCCATCAATGTACATTACACATTGTTGCATCAGAAGGTTACTCCATGAGCGTTGCAACTTCAGAATCACCTTTATTCACCAAGTACATTTACACACTCAGAATTGTACTTGGTGATATGGTGCTGCTAGTGATAGACAACATTTAGAGACAACATTAAGAGACAGAATTTACAGTGTTTACATACATTATATACAAATAGGTAGAGAGAACATAGAGCTATAAGAGAATGAGTAGTGGCTGTACAGATATACAGTGGGTGTACAAATGTACTGTCAATATAAATATTTCCAAAACTAGAGAGATGAACAGAAACCGAGAAACATCTTGGCTCCTGGGGAAAAAACCCTGTGCTATGCTGGAGCACGAGTACAGGACATTACAAGGCAGCTTTTGACTGTTCTAAGACAGATGCCGGGATCTGACGCTGTTGTAGTCCATGTGGGGTCAAATGACAAGGGCTAGCTCGGAACTTCTGAAAATTGGATGTTAAAATAACTGATTCTAGCACTGAAAGATCCCAAAAAGCAGCCAATTATTTCAGGTCCGGTACCATCGTCTAGCCGCGGTTGTGAAAGATTCAGCAGGTTACTGGCATTACACACCTGGCTAAAAGATTACTGTAGTTCTGTTGGAATCACTTTTATAGATATCTTCTATTTCCAGAAGGTGTCGAAGTTGCTCTACAGGAATGACGGATTGATCCAAATCATCTTGGCTCCTGGACCCTGTCCACGCATTTCACGTTGAGAATGACTTAATGACCCAAGACCAGCTCAGTTAATCCCTACCATTGTGTTGCTAAATTTTCATAATGCGGCATCAAATGTACATTAGCAAACAACATAAGTAACTTAATTTGTCCTTCTAAATGCCCTGAATGGGTCTGTTGATCCAACAGCTATTGTATGCAGTAATCATGTGCCTATGAACCAGAGTAATACTATTAGCAGAGGTGGTGTGCCCTAGTAGGAAGTCCACCATGTGCAGCTCACCCTGCACTATCAGCTCAAACAAACAACACAAGCATGTCTACTTCTGATCAGCTTCAGCAATAAAGACAATCAAGCATCCCAGAAAAGTGCTAAAAATAACCCACATTAACATATGTAGCCTAAGAAACAAGGTTCATGAAATGAATAACTTGCTAGTTATAGATGACATTCATAGTCTCTCTCTGAAACTCACTTAGATAATAATACATTTGATGATACAGTGGTAGCAATACATGGTTATGACATCTACAAAAAAATACAGAAATGCCATGGGGGCGGTGTTGCGGTCTATATTACGAACCACACTCCTGTAAAGCTAAGAGAGGATCTCATGTTAAATACTGTTTAAATAATATGGCTACTGGTTCATCCGCCTCACCTAAAGCCCATTCTTGTGGGAAGCTGCTTCTTGTTCTATACTAGTATTCTTTATTATCCCGGCACCTATGTTAAGGATGTGCGTTTGGCCACAAACTTTTCTAAAGCTGTTGTAGAACACCAAGTGCTAACAGTCCATATATGGATAATATGTCTGAAATTCTTGATAATGTATGTGATATACCTCTCTATTGTCTGGGTGATATCAGTGGATTTCAAACTGCACAGCCAAGAAAAAGCTTCAAACTGTAACCAGTGCCTGCAACCTGGTTCAGGTTATCAGTCAACTGACAAGGGTAGTTACAAACAGCACAGGAATGAAATCAACATGTATTGATCACATCTTTACTAGTGCTGCAGAAATAAGCCTGAAAGCAGTATCCAAATCCATCGGATGTAATGATCCCAATATAGTAGCCATATATTGGGAAACCAAAGTATGAGGTCATAAAATAAGTTCTGTAGTGATTCTTATGTTGATGATGTAAAGAACATTTGCTGGTCCATGGTGTGTAATGAGGAGCAACCAGACACTGCACTTGACACATTTATAAAATAGCTTATTACAGTTACTAAAGAGCATGCACTCATTAAGAAAATGACTAAAGACTATTAAACCCCCTTGGATTGATGAAGAATTTAAACATTATATGGTTGAAAGGGATGAGGAAAAAGGAATGGCAAATAAGTCTGGCTGAACAACCAATTGGCAAACATACTTCAAATGGAGAAATCATGTGACTATAAACAGATTTTTTTTTTTAAGAAACTACACTATGAAACAAAGATACATGATAAAGAATGAAAGTAAAACGCTTTGGAACATCTTAAATGACATTTTGGGCAAAAGGGTAAACTCAGCTCCATCCTTCATTGAATCACATGGCTCATTCATCCCAAAATCCACTTATATTGGCAACTAGTTTAATGATTTTTTGGGCATGACATGCCAGCAACAAACACTGACACTACACATACAAGTATAACTGACCAAATTTTGAAAGACAAGCATTGTCATTTTGAATTGTGTGTGTGGAATAGGTGAAAAAAGTATTGTTGTCTATCAACAATGGACAAACCACCAGGGTCTGACAACTTGTATAGGAAATTACTGAGAATAATAGCAGACAATGTTTCCACTCCTATTTGCCATATCTTCAATCAAAGCCTACTAGAAATGTGGGTGCCCTCAGTTCTGGAAGGAAGCAAAAATGGTTATGCTACCCAAGAATTGTAATTTTTTTTTTTAATGTTTTTATTTTACCTTTATTTAACTAGGCAAGTCAGTTAAGAACAAATTCTTATTTTCAATGACGGCCTAGGAACAGTGGGTTAACTGCCTGTTCAGGGGCAGAACGACAGATTTGTACCATGTCAGCTCAGGGGTTTGAACTTGCAACCTTCCGGTTACTAGTCCACCGCTTTAACCACTAGGCTACCCTACCACCCCGTTTACTTGCTCGAATAGTCGACCAATCAGCCTGTTACCAACCCTTAGTAAACTTCAGTGCGGCTTTTGACATTATCGATCATAGTCTCCTGCCGGAAAAACTTGTGTTATGGCTTTACACTCACGCCCTAGTTTTGTTGCACCTGGACTACTGTTCAGTCGTGTGGTTAGGTGCCACAAAGAGGGACTTAGGAAAATGACAGTTGGCTCAGAACAGGGCAGCAAAGCTGGCCCTTAAATATACATGTCAATCTCTCATGGCTCAAAATTGACTTCATCACTACTTGTTTTTGTAAGTGTTGACAAGCTGAATGCACCGAGCTGTCTGTTTAAACTAATAGCACACAGCTCAGACACTCATGCATACCCCACAAGACGTCTCTTCAAAATCCAGAACAGGCTATAGGAGGCACACGATAGTTTAGGCTTACATTAAGCCTATATGAATCCTACCTTTTTAAGCACATCTCATGAGTAGCAGGCTCTTTTCCTTTCTGTAAGTGCCATTAAAATGTGCCTAAACCTACTGTCAAGTTACCAGGTTGTTAGATAGCTAGGTAACATGACTGAACAACACTGTATATTATCAAACCAATAATTAGCAACCCAGGATTAGTTTAAGGTGTCCCTCGACATGGTTTGTGAAATCATATAAAATGAGTGTGAATCCTGATAGAAAGAAAAAGGCTTCTCTGGTAATATGGCACATTTTTGGAACCATTTAGGCTAGAGAAAAGCCATTTTCTTTGCTGTAAAGCTGCAAGCATACCTGTCGCGGAGCGGTGCTTTTTCCATCTCCGACACTCAGAGGCTGCATGAGAGTGAGCTTGCAAAGGCTACTCAGACTGGTCAGTGCTCTTGCTTATAACAGGTGATGATACAAAGAGCAATGTTGAGCAATGTTGATACATTGTAACAGAAGACTCATCAGGGTCTGCATCCCGGCTAAATTATATACTTTTTCAAACTGACTGAGGAATAGATGCGAGCAGAGTGGACGGCGAGAAGCAGGTGAGTGAGGGCTGATAGGGGATGCAGTTGGCGATTACAGATGCCACAAGTGATATGCACATGAAAGTGGATATTATTGGATCTGCACATACAAGAGACTAGCGGATGTAGCTTAAATTCAACTGAATTTATAAACAAAACTGACTTTATAAAGATTTTATAACAGGCACAAGCAGGTTCTTCAGATGGGTAGGGCTGAAAAAGTCAGTAGTATCTATCATATGAAATGGTATTCTAAAATGTTGGTTCATAAACGTTTTGGTACCATGATATTACCATGCAACACTAAATATAATAGCAACAAAGAGCACAGATTTAGGTTTATAAACCCTAAAAACACCATTCGGCTAATGTGATAAATACAACTTGATTTGATTGTATTGTTGAGGGCATTTTTAACTGGCCAACGACATACACTACATGGCCAAAAGTGTGGACACCTGCTCGTCGTACATCTCATTCCAAAATCATGGGCATTATCATGGTGTTGGTCCCCTCTCTGCTGCCCTAACAGCATCCACTCTTCTGGGAAGGCTTTCCACTAGATGTTGGAACATTGCTGCAGGGACTTGCTTCCATTCAACCACAAGGGCATTAGTGAGGGCGGGCACTGATGTTGGGCGATTAGGCCTGGCTCACATCAGCTTTCCAATTCATCCCAAAGGTGTTAGATGGGGTTGAAGTCAGGGCTCCGTGCAGGCCAGTCAAGTTCTTCCACATCAATTGACAAACCTCACTTTATGCACAGGGGCTTTGTCATGCTGAAACAGGAATGGCCCTCCCCAAACTGCTGCTACAAAGTTGGAAGAACAGAATCATGTAGAATGTCATTGTATGCTTTAGCTTTAAGGTTTCCCTTCACTGGAACTAAGAGGCCTAGCCCAAAACATGAAAAACAGCCTCAGACCATTATTCCTCCTTCACAAAACTTTACAGTTGGCACTGTACATTGGGGCAGGTAGCGTTCTCCTGGCATCTGCTAAACCCAGATTAGTCTATCGGACTGCAAAATGGTGAAGTGTGATTCATCACTCCAGAAAACACGTTTCGGCTTTACACCACTCCAGCCGATGCTTGGCATTGCACATGGTGATCTTTGGCTTGTGTGCGGCCATGGAAACCCATTTCAAGAAACTCTCGACAAACAGTTGACATTGCTTCCAGAGGCAGTTTGGAACTCGGTGGCGAGTGTTCAAAACGGAGGACAGATTTGGTGGTCCCATTCAGTGAGTTTGTGTGGCCTACCACTTTGCGTTTCACCTTCACAACAACAGCACTTAAAGTACACCACGGCAGTTTTAGCGGCGCAGATATTTGACGAACTGACTATATATAATGTAACTAGTTATCTAGTTAGCTGACTAACATCTCAGTGAACACATGATAGCAAGGCAAGCTAGCTGGCGTACAGTAGCAAGCTAACTCAGTAGACTAACAGTAATTACCTAACGTTAGCTAGCTTGAATTAGCATGTGTCTTACCATTAAAAGGGCACCGCCAGTCCGGCACAATGTTCGGAACATTTTCTTAAGTTAATTGTTGGCTGATATGTAGCTATGTGGTTTAGGTGAAGTGAATGAATTTTTGTTCATGTGTGACCCTCGGCCGATTCAGGAAACGAAGTTACAACATCAATTTGGTGCACTGGTTAAACACGTCCCCCTGTTGATAGGGGAAATGGAACTTTGGCGATTATCTTTCCAGATGATGCTTAGTTTCCTGAAAAAAATATACGTTTAAATTATTGTAAATATAATAAAAAATACATTGCGAATGTTTAATATTTCTAACACTTTCTGATGTTTTTAATCATTGTTATGTAGGCCTTGACAATATTCCGAGTCTGAATTTCCAGCACTTTCCATATGTTGCAGTGCGAATGTCAGCATTGACCAGAGAAGACACTGTCTGTACTCTGAGTTTTGATGCAGGAGGACATGAGACAAAGGAATGTGTAGTATTGGTGGAAAAAGTTGTGTGTGTAACAGTGGTGTAAAGTACTTAAGTAAAAATACTCTAAAGTACTAAAGTGTTTTTGGTGTATCTGTACTTTACTTTTCTATTTCTATTTTTGACAACTTTTACTTCACTACATTCCTAAAGAAATGAATGTACTTTTTACTACATACATTTTTCCTGACACCCAAAAATATTCTTTACATTTTGAATTCTTAGCAGGACAGGAAAATGGTCCAATTTTCACAGTTATCAAGAGAACATCCCTGATCATCCCTACTGCATCTGATCTGGCAGACAAACTAAATACACATACTTTGTAAATTATGTTGGAGTGTTGGAGTATGCCCCTGGCTGTCCGTAGATCAAATAAAATTAAAATAAACGGTGCCGTCTGGTTTGCTTAATATAAGGAATTTGAAATCATTATTTATTATTTTGAAACGTAAGTATATTTTAGCAAATACATTTACTTTTGATACTTACGTATATTTAAAACCAAATACATGTAGACTTTTACTCAAGTAGTATTTTACTAGTTATTTTCTATGAAGGTATCTTTACTTTTACTCAAGTATGACAATTTGGTACTTTTTCCACTATTCGTGTGTAAACTGTTGGGGTGCCCATGATGCTGGAGATCAGAGGTGTCCATTGAGAGAAAGGCAGGTTGCCAGGGTCAGAGTAGTGCAGAAGGTGTCGTATGCTGAGGCAGTGAAGAGAATAGTAGAGGAAAATGGGTGCAGGGTGAGGCCTATAGTGATTTGAATAACGTGCTTCAGTAAGGTTGCTTATTTGGTGTTCATGGCCCTGGTTGTCGATTGTACCGCAGGAATGGAACGTAAATCACAGAGGATAGATGTTGTGGTGGCAGTTGCAGAGAAGTACTTGGGTGTCTTAGATTTTACTGCTGAAGAGTTACAGGATGTTTTGAACAATAGTGTTCCGTCCTCCCAGACTGCTGGCCTGGAGTAGGATCAGATAGGGTCAAAGTAGTGGAATAGTGGTGAGATTTTAATGTGTGCAGGGTTACTTGGTAGGGCAATGTTTTCACATTGTGTAATTAATTCGTACTACAGAATAGTAGGCTGATACACAGCCGATACAGTAGGTGGTAGCATGCAATTCTAAAAAAAACTGCAGACCACAATAATACCAAAGAAGAAGTATATACCGGAAGTGGGGTTACAGCAAGAGGTGACCGTGTAGGGACATGCGCTTCTGCTCTGTTAGGCGCTGGCAGTTGAATGAATAGCTGAACTGGAGTCCCAATGAAGGTAAGAGGGAATATTATCGCACTGTGTGTACCTGAGGCACCTGTCTCGTTGCTGGCTCTCGTGTATACACTCGTTGTCGACAAGCCCCGTCTCAGAGAGGACAAAACGGAGCTCTACAAGGTCAGTAACGTTAGCTAGTAAATGTACAGGTTGGTACCTAGGCTAACTAGCACTAGCAACTGATAAGCGATATGGCTGTTGCATTTAAAACAGATAATGTAAATAGCTACGTGGTAACAAGTTACAAGTCCAGCTCGCTAACTTGAAATCTAACGAAGCCAGTCTTAAAGTGTTAAGGAAAAGACACGTCAGATAATTTCACTTTTTGGCCCATGATTATGGATGCTATGGCACCTCCTGTGTACCAGTAGCTAGCGAACGTTAGCCAGTTTGCTGTTACATAGAGGTTGAATCTGTACATATATTGCAAGATTCTACACTATTTTTAAATCACGTTAGAAATGCTGCTATTATAGCAATTACCGTGATTATCAGTTGGCTATTTACATTTTTATGTCATGATCAAGATTTCAGCTACAACCAGCAAATTGTTTCTACACTCATGCATTTGGCCCATATACAGTCTATGATCTGTCCCTAGGATGAAGAGACTCCCCATCCTAGTTCTGCTCTTGTGGCTATGTGCCATGTTCTACATTGGCATCTTCCTGTTTGTGGGCGGCTTCCTGCTGGTAAGGCTGGAGGTCAACCGGACCAGCACCTGTGGGGATGTTTTGCTGCCAGGGGACCAGCAGGGGGACTTCTGCCAAGGACAGCCACGCTTCCGCAAGGCTGTGGTTCTCATCATAGACGCCCTGAAGATCGACTTTGCCCGCTTTGACCCCGCGAACAAAGAGCCCCGCCCTTTCGAGAACAAGCTGCCCGTGCTGGAGGAAGTGACCTCATCAAAGCCCTCCCATGCCCGCCTGTTCCCATTCCGTGCCGACCCCCCCACCACCACTATGCAGAGGATCAAGGGCTTCACCACAGGCTCCCTGCCCACCTTCATTGATGTGGGCAATAACTTTGCCTCCAGCGCCATCCTGGAGGACAACCTAGTTCACCAGCTAGCAGAAGTGGGTGAGTGACAATCTATAAAGTCTGGCTCAATTCACCATCCTGTAAGTAAAACATTCAAGATTATGCTCAGAAAGGCACAGATGAGACATGACAAAAATTTGAACTCAGCTTTGCCTGATTATTCCCTTTCTCCTTTCTATAGGCAAGAGAGTGGTCTTCATGGGTGATGACACATGGGAAAGTCTCTTCCCCAAAAAGTTCCACCGTTCCCTGCCCTTCCCCTCTTTCAATGTCAAGGATCTGCACACAGTGGACAATGGAATTCTGCAGCACCTGTACAACATCAGTAAGCATTGGCAGACAGCCAGACACATTTGTATTTGTGGTGTACAGTATTGGCGTCTCCTTCATCTCCCTCTCTCCTCTCTTCCTCAGTGGTAAGTGATGACTGGGATGTGCTGGTAGCTCACTTCCTGGGGGTGGATCACTGTGGCCACAGGTTTGGTCCTGACCACCCGGCCATGGCTGACAAGCTCACCCAGATGGATGGGGTCATCAGGTCAGTGGGAATTATAAGGTCTCCTGGCCACAGTAGCACTAGGCTATTTCATACACTCTTAGATTCAGTAGTACAGAATGTAATATCAATGCCATTTTAAAGAACTATCTTTAGGATTGCATTTGTACAATGCTCTCTAAAATACTGTGTGCGGTATGTCAGATGACATACCATGGCTCTACCAGTCTGACCATTGTTTTGTCCCCAAGATCTGTGCTTGATCGGCTGCAGAATGACACCCTGTTAGTGGTTATGGGAGATCACGGTATGACAGATACAGGTGACCACGGGGGGGAGAGCCAGAAGGAGACTGATGCTGCCATCTTCCTCTACAGCCCCTCTCCCCTCTTTCCAGCATCCTCTTCCAAGGTGAGTATAGCAGCTGCACATTCCCACCATTCCTATAATATCCTCAACAATCATGAAATTAATAGTGGGTGTTGCATTGATCATTCCACATTGAATGACCCTTGTTTTGTTTCTGTCTCTCTGTAGAGTGATCCTGAGGTGGTGCCCCAGACAGACCTGGTGCCTACCCTGGCCCTGCTCCTGGGCATCCCCATCCCCTACAGCAGTGTGGGACAGGTCCTGCTGCCTCTGTTCCCTGCAGAAAGCCAGACAGGGGGTGCACCAGCAGGTCTCAGCCAGGCAGAGGCACTGTGGATCAATGCCAAACAGGTAATCCCAAAGATCTGTTATCATATCAGATGCACACGTGATGTATGTTGAACATTACAATTGACTGCACATTTCTGTGCATATTCTAACCATGAATACGAGCTTATATTAATTTGGATTATTAAGTGTTGTACGGTATACCGAAACTTCTGTACTTTTTAGATACTATAACATGGAAAATGAGTCGGTACTAGAATTGTTGTTACTTTCAGTACTTCTCTCACATCATCTACTGATTTGAGAGAGGATCAACTCTATCAGTGCATCTGATGTCCCCTTATAGCCCGAGCTCACTGTACCTGCTCCACTTATTTATTGCTAGCTTTAGCCTGTACTGAGGAACCGCTTCCCTCACTGGGAGTCTGGGCTGCATGTTAGCTCCTCACTCATGCTACACTGAAGTTAACACACTTCAATAATATGGCATGTAGAAATGTTGCAACTGTTCAGAAAACAATTTCCATTACAGGCTAGAACACTTTACAATGCAAGAAGATACAGGTAGCTTCCAGCTTTGTAGGCAAACTTTCCTTGCTAGTTTACAGGTGAAGCTAACATCAATTCATGACCCTTGTACTTTGTTTGTGATAATATGCAAACCACAATGCAAAATATGTTGATTTTTTTAAAGCTCATTGTCACAAAAAACACTGTCATTGCCAAAACATTTATTCATTCACTTTATCTCCTTCGCCTCAGCCACGACTCTCCTGTCTCTCACTTTGTGTGTGAATTAATTAATTAGTTCTTAGAGACATCTCGCACTTCTATTCAAATGTTGTTCATCAGTTAAATACAATAAGTCCCAAATGGAAAGGAAACTGATTGTTTTATGTCTACAGCCTTTTGAAATCCAGCTCAAGCTCAATAACTCAATGCATGCACACACTCCTATTGAATATGCATTCACTTGAAATGTGGATAGGCTACATATTGATTGACTCAATTTATTTTGGGGCGGCAGGGTAGCCTAGTGGTTAGAGCGTTGGACTAGTAACCGGAAGGTTTCAAGTTCAAACCCCCGAGCTGACAAGGTACAAATCTGTCGTTCTGCCCCTGAACAGGCACACCCACTGTTCCTAGGCCGTCATTGAAATTAAGAATTTGTTCTTAACTGACTTGCCTGGTTAAATAAAATAAGTATTTACCATTCAAATAAATGATTACCATTATGTAGTTATACTGAACAGAAATATATAAACGCAACAATTTCAGTCAATTTAAATGAATTCATTAGGCCATGGGTGGGCCTAATGGGGAGCCAGGCGTAGCCAATCAGAAAGTTTTTCCCCACAAAAGGACTTTATTACAAACAGAAATACTCCTCAGTTTCAGACGATCCTGCAGGTGAAGAAGCCGGAGGTCCTGGGCTGGCATATGTAATGATCAAGCTGTTTATTCAGCTTCTTGATATGTCACACCTATCAGGATTATCTTGGCAAAGGAGAAATGCTCACTAACAAGGATGTAAACAAATTTGTGCACAACATTGGAGAGAAATAAGCAATTTGTGTGAATGAATAATTTCTGCAATCTTTTATTTCAGCACATGAAACATGGAACCAACCCTTTACATGTTGCATTTATATTTTTGTTCAGTATATATTGGTAAAAACAAAGTCAAATTGATTGTAAAATTGATTCATTAATGCATACATGGCTATCTCTGAAAAATGTCTAATAATATTGAACTCAAGAGATCTTTCTGGATCAAGTCCCGTTCTGTGACTTTGGCTAATACGTCTTGTTTTGACGTGGTATCGGGCATGGTAAATGCTAAACCGGGTGTCGGTATCAAAGCCAAAATTCTGGTATCGTGACCACACAAATTATAAATTTGACCCTTTTTGTCTTTTTAAAGGTCAACCGTTTCCTAGAGACCTATTCCAGCATGGCCAAAGACATCCCTCCAGAGAGTCTGTCCCAGCTGCAGGCAGACTTCTCCCGCCTCTCCTCCAAGTACCTCAGCACCGTCAAAGAGGGCCGCTCTCCCACCCCAGAACTAGTGGCCTCCCTGCAGGGGTACCTGACCTCTGTCCGGGACACCTGCCGCGCCACCTGGGCCCACTTCAACCCAGCCAAGATGGCTGCCGGCATAGCTGTCCTGGCGTGTGCCTGTGTGCTGTGTTACGTCCTCTCTGAGATGTCCTCTGTGCTGGTGAGGGAGAGTGGTCTGCTGAGGGTCCCTCTGGTGGCAGCCACTGTGGTGGGGGTGTGTGTGGCTGCAAGTCAGCTGTTCACCCAGGGCTATGCTGAGGGGTCCTGGTGCCTGGCGGCTGCAGCCCTCTCCTCTGAGGTACTGGTCCTCTGGCGAGCCCGACAGGCCAGGAAGACAACAGCAGCTGAGGGTGGAGAGGTGGCCCCAAGACGTGGCTGGCTGACCCTGCCTCGCTTCTTATTAACCCCTCCCCTTCTGGTGCTCCTCCTGCGCTGTGCCTCCCTGCTCTCTGACAGCTATGTAATAGCAGAGGGCCGTGTGGTCACCTTTCTGCTTTTTTCCATGAGTCTCTATGTCCCCATCCATCTCAACTGGGATGGCCTCCTGCTACCCCCTGTCCATGACCCCCTGAAACCCGCCGGGCTGCTGCCCTCCCCGGTTCTATCCCCCTTAGCCGTAAGGAGGGAGAGCAGCACCTTCCTGGCCTGCCTGGGGGTGTTAGTGGGCTCTCTCTACCTCTCCCTCTTCTTCCACGGCTGTCGTGAGGAGCAGGGCTCCTGCCAGCCCTCCCCGTTCCTCTCCCCCCTGTCACGGGTGCAGGACAGCCGTCTGAAGAACCTGCACTACATCCTGTCTCTGGCCTCTCTGGGCGCCTGGACCTACCTGCTGCGGCGCTGGCTGCGGCACTACGGCAACCTGAACAGCCCTGGTGGCACGGTGTTCACGGCCCGCTGGATCCTGCCTCTGCTGTCTGTCTGTTTGGGGCTCCACTGGGCTGTGGCTGCCACCCCAGAGGACAGCTTTCGGAACCTGGCTGAGCTGATCAGCTTGGGCCAGCGGGCCCTCCCTAGGGTTGCCTTCTCTCTGCTGGGCGTAGGGCTGGCACTGCTATGGCTGGACCCGCTCACCGTATTTATCAAAAGCAGGGCTGCAACCCCTGTCCGAGGCCCTGTATCGCTCCCCCCACCCCGCTACCGGGCCAGCACGGGCATCAGCACCCAGGCAGAGCTGCACCACCTTATCCCCCAGCTCTACCAGCGCATGCGCCGCTCCCTGGAGGATGGAGAACCAGCCAGGGTTCCTGAGGGGGGTGACCGGCCAGCCGTGGAGGCCTACGGGCTGGGTACGGTCTACTCGGCCCCCGTGGTCCTGCTGTGCGGCCTGCTAGGGCTGGGCCTGCTGCTGCTGCATCCAGAGGGCATGTCCCTGTCCTTCCTGCTGCTGCTCCTGGAGATGGGAGCCCTGCTGCAGATTCACGCCTCCTCCACTACCCTCAACGCCCTGCAGGGGTCGCACTCTGGTAAGCTGCTCACAGTGTGTGATCAATGGTCTGACTATTTGGTCCTCTTTTCATCTTCAATAACATGCCTGTAATTTTTACTTTTGCATATGTTGCATGTTTGTCTCGAACTAACTACTAGAGATACTAATGATTATGGATTTATCTTATTTGCCTCTGACTTATTTGTGCCCTGAACTTTAGTAACTGTCACTGGCCGGCTACCACCCGGTTACACTACCATGCACCTTAGAGGCTGCTGCCCTATGTACATAGTCATTGAACACGAGTTACTTTAATAATGTTTACGTACTGTTTTACCCACTTCATATGTATATACTGTATTGTAGTCAATGCCTATCCTATTTAACTATTGCTGTACATTATACTATTCTTCAGAATATACAGTGCCTTGCAAAAGTATTCACCCCCCTTGACATTTTTCCTATTTTGTTGCCTTACAACCTGGAATTAAACTAGATTTTTTTTGAAGGGTTTGTCATTTGATTTACACAACATCCCTACCACTTTGAAGATGCAAAAATGTTTTTTTATTGTGAGACAAACAAGAAATAAGACTAAATAAACTGAACTTGAGTGTGCATAACTATTCACCCCTCCAAAATCAATACTTTGTAGAGCCACCCTTTGCAGCAATTACTGGTATGGGCAAAACTGCTCTAGCTCCTTCAATCGGCTGGTGTACAGCAATCCAATCTTTAAGTCATACCACAGATTCTCAATTGGATTAAGGTCTGGGCTTTGACTAGGCCATTCCAAGACATTTAAATGTTTCCCATAAACCACTCGAGTGTTGCTTTAGCAGTATGCTTTGGGTCATTGTCCTGCTGAAGGTGAACCTCCGTCCCAGTCTCAAATTTCTGGAAGACTGAAACAGGTTTCCCTCAAGAATTTCCCTGTATTTGGCGCAATCCATCATTCCTTCAATTCTGACCAATTTCAAAGTCCCTGTAGATGACAAACATTCCCACAGCATGATGCTGCCACCCGCATGCTTCACTGTGGGGATGGTATTCTTGGGGTGATGAGAGGTGTTGGGTTTGTGCCAAACATAGCATTTTCCTTGATGGCCAAAAAGCTCAATTTTAGTCTCATCTGACCAGAGTACCTTCTTCCATATGTTTGGGGAGTCTCCCCCATGCCCTTTGGCGAACACCAAACGTGTTTGCTTATTTTTTTCTTTAAGCAATGGCTTTTGTCTGGCCAATCTTCCATAAAGCCCAGCTCTGTGGAGGGTAGGCTTAAAGTAGTCCAGTGGACAGATACTCCAATCTCCGCTGTGGAGCTTTGTAGCTCATTCAGGGTTATCTTTGGTCTCTTTTTTGCCTCTCTGATTAATGCCCTCTTTGCCTGGTCTGTGAATTTTGGTGGGCGGCCCTCTTGGCAGGTTTGTTGTGGTGCATAATCTTTAATTTAATGGTACTCCGTGGGATGTTAAAAGTTTCAGATATTTTTTTTATAACCCAAACCTGATCTGTACTTCTCCGACTTTGTACCTGACCTGTTTGGAGAGCTCCTTGGTCTTCGTGGTGCTGCTTAGTGGTGTTGCAGACTCTGCGGCCTTTCAGAGCAGGTGTGTATATGTGTGTATATATACTGAGATCATGTGACCGATCATGTGACACTTAGATTGCACACAGGTGATCTTTATTTAACTAATTATGTAACTTCTGAAGGTAATTGGTTGCACCAGATCTTATTTAGGGGCTTCATAGCAAAGGGGGTGAATACATGTGCACACACCAATTTTCCCCCCCCCCCCCCCACTTCACCAATTTGGACTATTTTGTGTATGTCCATTACATGAAATCCAAATTTAAATTACAGGTTGTAATGCAACAAAATAGGAAAAATGCCATGGGGGATGAATAAATTTGCAAGGCACCTTATATATATATATATATATATATTAGACCCAAACACAGTACCAATCAAACATTTGGACACACTTACTCATTCCAGGGCTTTTCTTTATGTTTGCAATTTTCTACATTGTATAATAATAGTGAAGACATAAACTATGAAATAACACATGGAATTTAACAAATGTTATCTATTTTAGATTCTTCAAAGTGTCCACCCTTTGCCTTAATGACAGCTTTGCACACTCTTGTCATTCATTCAGCCAGCTTCATGAGGTAGTCACCTGGAATGCATTTCAATTAGCAAGTGTGACTTGTTAAAAGTTCATTTGTGGAATTTCTCTCCACCTTAATGCATTTGAGCCAATCAGTTGTGTTGTGACAAGGTAGGGGTGGTATACAGAAGGTATCCATATTTTGTAAACTACCAAGTCTATATTATGGCAAGAACAGCTCAAATAAGAAAAGAGAAACAGTCAAGCTCAGTCAATCCAGATAATTTCAAGAACATTGAAAGTTTCTTCAAGTGCAGTCATAAAAACCATCAAGCGCAGTGATGAAACTGGCTCTCATGATGACTGCCACAGGAAAGGAAGAGCCAGAGTTACCTCTGCTGCTGAGGATACTTTCATTAGAGTTACCAGCCTCAGAAATAGCAGCCCAAATAAATGCTTCACAGAGTGTCTTTGTGAGACGCAGAGTAGGTGAATGGATGATCTCCCCATGTGTGGTTCCCACCGTGAAGTATGGAGGAGGAGTTGTGGGGGTGCTTTGCTGATGACACGGTCAGTGATTCATTTAGAATTCAAGGCACACTTAACCAGCATGGCTACCACAGCATTCTGCAGCGATATGCCATCCCATCTGGTTTGCGCTTAGTGGGACTATCATTTGTTTTTCAACATGAAAATGACCCCAGACACACCTCCAGGCTGTGTAAGGGCTATTTGACCAAGAAGGAGAGTGATGGAGTGCTACATCAGATGACCTGGCCTCCACAATCACATGACCTCAACCCAATTGAGATGGTTTGGGATGAGTTGGGCCGCAGAGAGAAGGAAAAGCAGTCAACAAGTGCTCAGCATACGTGGGAACTCCTTCAAAACTGTTTTGAAAAGCATTCCAAGTAAAGCTGATTGTCAGAATCCCTTGACAGCTTTGCACACTCTTGGCAAAGGGTGGCTACTTTGAAGAAATCTCAAATATATTTTTCTCAACACTTTGTTTTGGTTACTACATGATTCCATATATGTTATTTAATAGTTTTGATGTCTTCACTATTATTCTACAATGTAGTAAAAATAAGAAAACCCTTGAATGAGTAGGCGTGTCCAAACTTTTGATTGGTGTGTGTGTGTGTGTCTCACACTGAAAAAAAAACGGTTTAATCAAATGTCAGAATAAGGCTGTAATGTAACAACGTGGAAAAAGTCAAGGGGGCTAAATACTTTCCGGGTGCACTGTACATACACAACTGTTCAAAGGTTTGGGGTCATTAGAAATGTCCTTGTTTTCCATGAAAACATACATGAAATGAGTTGCAAAATGAATAGGAAATATAGTCAAGACGTTGACAAGGTTATAAATAAGGATTTTTTATTGAAATAATTGTCCTTCAAACTTTGCTTTCATCAAAGAATACTCCATTTGCAGCAATTACAGCCTTGCAGACCTTTGTCATTATAGTTGTCAATTTGTTGTGGGAATCTCTAGAGATTTCACCCCATACTTCCTGAAGCACCTCCCACAAGTTGGATTGGCTTGATGAGCACTTCTTACGTACCATACGGTAAAGCTGCTCCCACAACAGCTGAATAGGGTTGAGATCCAGTGATTGCTGGCCACTCCATTATAGACAGAATACCAGCTGACTGCTTCTCCCCTAAATAGTTCTTGCATAGTTTGGAGCTGTGCTTTAGGTCATTGTCCTGTTGTAGGAGGAAATTGGCTCCAATGAAGCGCCTTCCACAGTGTATGGCGTTGCAGAATGGAGTGATAGCCTTCCTTCTTCAAGATCCCTTTTACCCTGTACAAATCTCCCACTTTACTGCCACCAAAGCACCCCAGACCATCACATTGCCTCCACCATGCTTGACAGATGGCGTCAAGCCCTCCTCCAGCATCTTCTCATTTTTCTGTGTCTCACGAATGTTCTTCTTTGTGATCCAAACACCTCAAACTTCGATTAGTCTGTCCATAACCCTTTTTTCCAATCTTCCTCTGTCCAGTGTCTGTGTTCTTTTCCCCATCTTAATCTTTTATTTTTATTGGCCAGTCTGAGAGATGGCTTTTTCTTTGGAACTCTGCCTAGAAGGCCAGCATCCCGGAGTCGTCTCTTCACTGTTGACATTGAGACTGGTGTTTTATTGGTACTATTTAATGAAGCTGCCAGTTGAGGACATGTGAGGCGTCTGTTTCTCAAACTAGACACTCTAATGTACTTGTCCTCTTGCTCAGTTGTGCACCGAGTCCTCCCACTCCTCTTTCTATTCTGGTTAGAGCCATTTTGCGCTGTTCTGTGAAGGGAGTAGTACACAGCGTTGCACGAGATCTTCAGTTACTTGGCAATTTCTCGCATGGAATAGCCTTCATTTCTCAGAATAAGAATAGACAGACGAGTTTCAGAAGAAAATTCTTTATTTCTGTCCATTTTGAGCCTCTAATCAAACCCACAAATGCTGATGCTCCAGATACTCAACTGGTCTAAAGAAGGCCAGTTTTATTGCTTCTTTAATCAGGACAACAGTTTTCAGCTGTGCTAACATAATTGCAAAAGGGTTTTCTAATGATCAATTACCCTTTTAAAATGATCAACTTGGATTACCTAACACAACATGCCAATGGAACACAGGAGTGATGGTTGCTGATAATGGGCCTCTGTATGCCTATGTAGATATTCCATATAAAATCTTCCGTTTCCAGCTACAATAGTCATTTACAACATTAACAATGTCTACACTGTATTTCTGATCAATTTGATGTTATTTTAATGGACAAAAATGTGCTTTTCTTTCAAAAACAAGGACATTTCTAAGTGGCCCCTAACCTTTGAACGGTAGTGTGCATACCTAGATACATAAATGCATACAGACAGACTCTGACATTGCTCGTCCTAATATTTCTTAATTCCATTCTTTTACTTTTTCGATTTGTGTGTATTGTTACATATTACTGCACTGTTAGAGCTAGGAACACTAGCATTTCGCTACACCTGCAATAACATTTGCTAAATATGTGTGTGCGACCAATAAGGTTTTACTTTGATTTGACTTGTCTCTCCCTCTGCCAGGTGGCTTTTCTGTGCCCTGGACCCCGGTAATGCTGTGGTCCCTGGCTGCCACTCAGTTCTTCCATGCCACAGGCCATCTGCCTACATTCCCATCCATCCAGTGGGCTGCTGCCTTTGTGGGCTTCCCTGGTGGGCACACGGGCACCATACTCCCCGCTTCACTGGTCACCCTCAACACCTTCTCCTCACACATCCTCTTTGCAGGTACTCACCCGTTTACTGTGTTGTACAGTAAGAATTCTAATGTATTTAGGTTGATTGACATCCTGGTTAATGTGGCTATAATCATATCCCTCCTGACATTATTTCAGTCTATGCGTAATACCGTACCACACTTCAATACTGACAACCTCTTAAGTTAATTGATGGCTACACAGTGTACCTGAATATTGATCATGAATATCATGCTCAGTTTATGCTGATGTGTCTGTATGTTTGTGAATACAGTGGCTTGTCCTCTGCTTCTCTTCTGGCCGCTGGTGTGTGAGGTGCGAGGGGGACGAGGAGGAAGAGGGGGGGGTGGGGAGGAAGGAGAGGACAATGCTATCATGGAGATGAGACTAAGGGAGAGTCCCCAGCAGTTCAGTTCTGCCCTTCTACAGCTCGCAACACGCTACCTCTTCATTAACGGGACACAGGTAAGCACTATTAGAATAATACCATGCATATTTTAATTTTATTTAAATAACCAAAATATTGCTCTTGACTAATCAGAATGATGCAAAATGTCACAAACACAGTTGTTTTCTGGGTGCTATTCTCCGGTAGTTTCTGGCTAACAGAAGCCTAGGCTAACAGCAACAGTGAAAGAGAAGTCTGGCGTTTGCCATTGTAGAACTGATTCTGTTCTGGTGAGAGTTTTGCATTGATCTGTGTCAGGTCTCTGTTGGTGCGTGCCTGTAGGCTAATTGTTGTTTGAAGTGGGGGAAAAAGCATATCGTTGTCAGGGCTAACCGGAGGGATAAATGCTGTAATAGTATAAAATGCCTTCTCATGTTAAACATAACCCATAGTCCATGAGAGAGACAATGATATTAAAATAATCACTTTGTGTGTCCTCAGAAATGTAGGCTACATTTACAGCTGTAAACAGTGTACTGTCAGCCATGTGACGTCTGAAGCAGCAGTAGCTCAATGGACCGTACATAAACACTACATTTTTTTTAGTTTTTATTCAATGAAGAATTTCATGAAAATATTCTTGTGTGTAACAAAGTAACTTGAACCATTTCAGTTAGACAACGTTTTAAAATAGACCTACGTTTATCAAAATGAATACTCTCACAAATGTTTGAATAATAACGTCCATTCGGATAGTAGAATTACCATGCCCATCCCTAACACACACGCTACTGCTCTGCCATTTGACTCAGGACCTCCTCTCCCCTCTTTCAGGTCTTTGCATCAGTCTGTGCAGCTGCGATCCTCAGGAGACATTTAATGGTGTGGAAGGTTTTTGCACCCAAGTAAGTATCTTTACCAACTCACAGTAACCACAGTATTGGCTTTGTGTCATTCCTTCCTACTCTGTGTTACTGGGTTTGTCCCTGGTCATGCTCTCAAAATGTGTCATCTGTCTTCTCTAGCATGCTATTAAGCATTATGTCTTCTCTAACATGTTTCCTATATATTTGCAGGTTGATGTTTGAGGCCTCAGGGTTCCTTGTGAGCAGTGTGTTTGTGCTGGTGGGGGTGACCCTGGTGATGAGGGTGGACGTGGCAGTGGGGCGCTGGTTTAAGAGACTCCTCCCTGACACGTCTGGGTAGAGCTGCTATTGCACTGTTGCAATTGACCAGGGCCCACTGTAAGGCACCCTACACTGTACATCCTTCTCTGGTTCTGGGGGGGGTGCAAGGATGGACAGAGAGGGGGGGGGGGTCCTGGGGTGACCCAGGGGAATTCGCCATAAGGGCAGCCGTAACTATCTAGAGGGACTGAGGTGTTTGGGTGACTTGTCCTCTCAAACTCAACTTCAGTGTAGGCTATATGATGTCAACAAAGGTGCTCTCTCCTCTTGCTCTGTCAATGCAGACGGACCACAATGGAACTGAATGGTTGAACTTTTCACATCCATCCTCAAAACGACAAACTCTAAAACCATTGAAGAACATCTGTAATACTCCACTTTATTCTCCTTGGTCATGTATGGGACAGATCCAAGCCTTCACAGCATTACTCTCCATTGTATTGCCTATCGGGTGGCCAGTTAATGAGGCTGTTTACAGAGTGGATGGGAAAGGGGCCTATGGGACCCACAATGCTCTCTGGCTCATGCTCAGTTATGTATGACAGGTCAACAGGAAATGGGTGGATAGTGTGCAAAAAGCAATGAAATTAATCCATCCCAGCAAAGTGCATTATGTCTGTCATCTCAAGTGTCTGCTGAAGGAAATGATCAATTCTTCTGTTTTTATCGTTTTTATATTTAAAAATGGTGGTTTCTTACTGCCAACACTGACGATTATATTACAATATTTTACAGCATCAGCAATAACTGTCTTAATTCATCTCGAATAACAGTATGATTTATAATGTTTTCTAATCACAAATATACAGGTCAGTAGTCTTGTGAGCCAATAAAGCACCTTTTCCCTTGGACAGGATGGCTTTAATGAATGCCTTGTGTGATGTGACTTGTTGGATGAGAAAAAAGAGAGAAAAAAAGTAGAAATTGAGGACATAAGCATTGACTGTTTTTATTTATTTCTCTGTGGTAGGTACAGTGTTCTGTAGGTCACTGGACAAGGACATGTTCCATTTCTCAGCTCTAGTCTACAATGCATGAAACTGAAGGGATGTAATTTGAGCTCAGGTTGAATTTGCCCCAATGCAATAGAGCTCCCTTGCTCAAGCTGTCTAAGTGAATGATTGATGTCTACTTCTCTTGGCGGAAGGTAGTGGGTACTATATTTATGCCAATCTGAGTCATGCCTTGTTATAAGTGTTGGTGAGTTGATAGGTTCAGTTGCCATAGATTTTTTTCGTTACAAATACTTTTGTTTAATATAACCAATGAACTAAATTGATCTTATTGTGAAACTCAAATTAAATAGTTTGTACATTTATGAAAGTGTTTGTCCCACTTTAAATTGTTTAGCTTATACTGTGTTCATAAATCCTTCATAAGGGTTCACAAATGTGACATGGTTTGATGAAGGATTGCATACACTCTAAAGTAAGGTCATATTACACCTAATCTCATTCCCAGACACTATCGGCCAAATGTGTGGAAGGTCTGGTGTACCAACGCATCACACTTGGCCTTCATTAGTTAGGTTTCAAATCAAATAAATAGTGGAAATGGCCAGGGTTTAGACATCATTTTGATGACTTACTTTACTCTGTAAGGTCACTCCCTGGTCACTCTCACTAAGGCCAACTCTGAATGATTGATATCCCAGGCTTATACAGTGGGGCAAAAAAGTATTTAGTCAGCCACCAATTGTGCAAGTGCTCCCACTTAAAAAGATGAGAAGCCTGTAATTTTCATCATAGGTACACTTCAACTATGACAGACAAAATTAGAAAAAAAAATCCAGAAAATCACATTGTAGGATTTTTTATGAATTTATTTGCAAATTATGGTGGACAATAAGTATGGTCAATAACAAAAGTTTATCTCAATACTCAATACCCTTTGTTGG
Source organism: Oncorhynchus kisutch (assembly GCF_002021735.2). Taxonomy (NCBI): domain Eukaryota; kingdom Metazoa; phylum Chordata; class Actinopteri; order Salmoniformes; family Salmonidae; genus Oncorhynchus; species Oncorhynchus kisutch. Next base: position 14,888,109 of record NC_034196.2, read on the forward strand.
CAATGCCAGAGGTCAAACATTTTCTGTAAGTCTTCACAAGGTTTTCACTAGAGCAGTGATGTTTTGGGGCTGTTGCTGGGCAACACGGACTTTCAACTCCCTCCAAAGATTTTCTATGGGGTTGAGATCTGGAGACTGGCTAGGCCACTCCAGGACCTTGAAATAGTTCTTACGAAGCCACTCCTTCGTTGCCCGGGCGGTGTGTTTGGGATCATTGTCATTCTGGAAGACCCAGCCACGTTTCATCTTCGATGCCCTTGCTGATGGTAGGCTTTGTTACTTTGGTCCCAGCTCTCTGCAGGTCATTCACTAGGTCCCCCCGTGTGGTTCTGGGATTTTGCTCACCGTTCTTGTGATCATTTTGACCCCACGGGGTGAGATCTTGCGTGGAGCCCCAGATCGAGGGAGATTATCAGTGGTCTTGTATGTCTTCCATTTCCTAATAATTGCTCCCACGGTTGATTTCTTCAAACCAAGCTGCTTACCTATTGCAGATTCAGTCTTCCCAGCCTGGTGCAGGTCTACAATTTTGTTTCTGGTGTCCTTTGACAGCTCTTTGGTTTTGGCCATAGTGGAGTTTGGAGTGTGACTGAGGTTGTGGACAGGTGTATTTTATACTGATAACAAGTTCAAACAGGTGCCATTAATACAGGTAACGAGTGGAGGACAGAGGAGCCTCTTAAAGAAGAAGTTACAGGTCTGTGAGAGCCAGAAATCTTGCTTGTTTGTAGGTGACCAAATACTTATTTTCCACCGTAATTTGCAAATAAATTCATTAAAAATCCTACAATGTGATTTTCTGGATTTTCTTTTCTCATTTTGTCTGTCATAGTTGAAGTGTACCTATGATGAAAATTACAGGCCTCTTCTCATCTTTTTAAGTTGGAGAACTTGCACAATTGGTGGCTGACTAAATACTTTTTTGCCCCACTGTATTTCTTGTGCAATAACCTGAGGATGACATTACACCAAGAAACACCTACCTTGATGAAAGCCCCCAACCTAAAGAAATAGAAAATGTCTTTCTTCTGGAACCAAGTTACATGTTCCACAGTTCACAACACGCACACAAAAACTAGCCATATCGTGGGGTGCTGGGCCCAATCAGGTCTTTGACACAGTCATCCATTTCCCCACTGAAAGATCACCTACAGAATGTTGTCACCATTGTAACAGGCTGTAATCAAGCCCTGGTCTCAAGCATGGGAACAGAAGAGGAATACCTGGTGCAGTCATCTCAGGTTGGACACCAAGTCATCTTGGTTCTGACACACACACACACACAAATGCATTTAAATACCTCTCACACCCTACAGTAACCTGTGGATCACGAGAGAACCTTCATAAATCAGCAGAATGTTAATAACCTATTTATTGACTGTGTAGTGTCCTGTACTACTTAGTTTGAATTGAGAGACCTTCGGTCATTCACGACACAGTACTTAATTTAAAGATATACCCCTATGGCCATTTATAACACATACATTAATGCCTTGTATCATATGATGCTGTTCTGACTATAAAGTCAGACACCTTTGGTCATAACACATACAAAAAGGTTTAATGATGTATTTACACAAATCATAGATAAAAGTTCAAACACATAAACAAAGACATGTTTAAACCATACATTTCCTTTAATTTCTATTTTTTCTTAATGTATTTATTTGTATTGTTTAAGTTTCAAAAAGTCCAGCAATGCAATTACATTGAATATTACACAGAGCTGTGAATAGAGTAGCTTTACCCTGAGCTGGCGGACAAATGGTCTCTGCCTGCTGGAGGTTCCAACCTTAAAAGTAACAACAAAGAAAGCTAGCAGGTCTGTTAGGAAATGCCTTTTGTCACACCATCTGGATAAGGGCATTTCTGTGGTGTGCCAGAAACTCTAAATGGGGAGATGAGAAACTCCATTAGATTCATATTATTATATTCCTTTTTCCTTTACAAATTTTATTTAGCTGAGCCTGCTAGCTAGCTTAATTTTGGCTAGCTAGCAATTGCTCTGAAGTCACCGAAATTATTAGAAATAACGATTGAGGTAAGTACAGTATGTAATCTAACTCAAACTAATTTAAATTACAATAAAGGTTAAGTTACTTGTTTTTCGCTGTCCTGTGACACCACAAGTGGGCATTTAATTTTTGAACTCACATGATCAGCAACACTAAAAAAGTACTTCTGGGTCACAGAATTTCAGAAATGTTCTAAATAAAAGTCCCCAACAAATAGTAGAAAACTGTCAATAACCTGCATTCATGATATATGAAAATAATTGTCTAAACATGAACAATAATTCATGTGTTCATATTTAAGGGACATTTGCATTGAATGTAGGTTTAAAAAAACATTTTCCAAGATCACATTAATGCCCCCAATTCAAATCACTATGTATGGAATACAGCTGTGCATGGGTAAAATCACTGTGTTACGGTTTTCTTCCGTCGAAAGAGAGTCGGACCAAAATGCAGCGTGGTTAGTTCGATACATCTTTAATAGACGAAAAAACACGAACAATACAAAAACAATAAACGGAACGTGAAAACCTATACAGCCTATCTGGTGACAACTAACACAGAGACAGGAACAATCACCCACGAAACACTCAAAGAATATGACTGCCTAAATATGGTTCCCAATCAGAGACAACGAGAATCACCTGCCTCTGATTGAGAACCGCCTCAGGCAACCATAGACTTTGCTAGAACACCCCACTAAGCCACAATCCCAAAACCTACGAAAAACCCCCATACATAAACACAACACAAAATAAACCCATGTCACACCCTGGCCTGACCAAATAAATATAGAAAACACAAAATACTAAGACCAGGGCGTGACACTGTGTATGGAATACATATTGGCTTATAGCCGGTAGCTGTGCATGGGTAAAATCACTGTGTATGGAATACATATTGGCTTATAGCCAGTAGCTGTACATGGGTAAAATCACTGGAGAAGCCAAGCCAGTTAAAAAGCCATGTAACAACCTATGTTATGATATTTGCGTTGTTTGCTCAAAAACGCATTCGTTCATACGCCACGTGATATACAATAAGGCCGTGACAGCATAAAGACAACCGTCACACTGTGGCGGAACATATTAAACTACATCACAAAACCAGAGACATCTGTCCGGGAATATTGTAGGGAATACTCAGTAAGGTATGTAGAATGTCTATATGGTGTAATGTCATGGGGCTCTGAATAATATGGAGTGTTGCTGGCCTTTTACTCCACCCATTCCATTGGCCACAAAGCAAATCACTGAATATGGAATACATAACCATCACGTGACTTACTGAGCTACAGAAAACCGCTAACCAAACAACAGTACAGCGCATGTTCACTGAATTCAAGGGATAGTACCCTCAAATGTAAGTTTCCTTAGCTTTTTCCCAGACTTCAGAAGTCATCCAATTATGCGGTCTAGGCATTGTTAGCAAGCAGCATACCACCCTGCATCCCACTGCTAGCTTGCCTCCCAATCTGGCTGTACCATCACGGCCATCTAATCATCCCCGGCTTCCAATTGGCTCATTCCTCTCCCCTGTAACTATTCTCCAGGTCATTGCTGTAAATGAGAATGTGTTCTCAGTCAACTTACTTGGCAAAATAAGGGTTAAAATCCAATGTTTTTCTACTAAAAAAGTCTGAAAAAAGGTGAAAAATAGAAACAGATTTTACAAGGCCTTACTGATGTTTTTTTGCTGTGCATGACTGCACTTTAGAGTGTGCATTTTTGGAGAGGTTGAGGTCAGGTCCAATATTGTCTGTGCACCCAAAAGGGAAAGAGGTTGGGCCATCCTAGAAATGTTTGAGTAATATGATATAATATATACAATTTAGAAGCTTTAATCAAAAGGGACTTACAGTCATGCATGAATATATTTTTAAGTATGGGTGGTCCTGGGACTCAAACCCACTATCCTAGCGTTGCAATGTTCTACCAAGATGCATGACAGGGTAATAAATGCTTTTTGAAGCCTCAATTTAATATGATTTATAAGGCCTTTAAAGCACAGGTTTATGTCACATTTGACATGGGTGGTTATGCCACATTTATGTACCCTTTACAAAGCATGACATATGGTTAAAGATGATTTGTAACACATTTATGTAGTGTTTATGAAGGCTTTATGAAGCCTTTATGAGCTGCACTTCATTTGAAACAGCAGGACCGAAGTTGGTCTGTCAGTCACACTAGTCATTGCTAGTCGCAAACTGGTAAGTCACAGTCATGACAACAGAACAGCTCTGCTCAAGGAAGTTAGGCTTGAAATGTGTTGCTAATTGAGATATGAAACAATGTCCAATTTTTTTTAAACAGAACAAAGGGAAGCTGAAAAATATTTTTTCCACATTTTTGGCACTCCCACCTGAAGAGAGTCCATGTACAGCCCATTTCCATAGCTTGGTTCAGGCTGTGAGGTAGGAGTTGATACATTCTGTCGATTCAAGGTTACATCAGCAGTTTCCATGGCTCTGTGAGAGGGTGGGAATCCCCTGCTGACTGCCTGACGAATTTCTGGGAATTGTAGCCATTGACCCCTAGTCAGGGTGACACTTGCCATAGGGTCAAGCAGCCTTATCTCTGATTTTTTGCAGAGTGAACTTGGGGCTTTCCACAACTCCCTGGCTCTCCTTTACCACCCAGTAGAAGATTAACATTATAATCATGTACAAATATGCAGTGCCACTACCACAGCCTTTCCTTGAACAGGTTCATTTCTAAAGATTACATAACTAACACTGTCAGAGTATAAAGGAATAGCTGTGCGAAATAAGTGTGCAATATACATTGTTAAACAGTCTCGTACTGCTTATTTTAGAAGCTAGGATTGTTTTCGTACGACATTGCTTTCTTGTGAAAAGAGGTGTACATAGCGGGTCATTGTTGGTCTTATGTTATCTGTCAGGGATCCCTGTGGAATGACTTCCCAAAAACCAAGTATTCTTGGAACTGTTACAATGAATTTCTGCTTGGCTTCTGGCCAAAAACAAGACATACCATTTACACATACAACCCTCTTAGTACTGGCTAATTGTTTGTTGACTGGACAACTACATAACTCTGTAGTGACAGTGGCATCGGCAGGCCAGCTCCAACTTTACGGTTGACATGAGGCGAGCATGGGGCAAATTACTCACCTACGGATGACCACCCCAGTCTATTAAGATTTGACTGCTGCGAGGGGTTGTTAATTGTTAAGGTACTAAACATTCATGGCCTATGAAACAGGAGAACATGAGAACAGTCATTGGCAACTTCATCCTCCATTTGGCATCATCATCAGGTCTCTGTAGCTCCAGCCGTTGGTAATTAAATGTCTCTGTCACAGCAGAACAAAACACTGACTGACATTCCCCTTGCCGGCACTGGAGGACTGCCATCTATTGTGCCATGCCTTTACTTACCTGCATATCCTGTATCTTTCATGCCAGTACATTATCAAGGGCTCTCTTTCCCGGAATAGACTTACCCAACAAAGATCCCAGCATAGATCTGGCAGGCGTTGAATAGAGTTATGTGAAACTGGTAAGAATTGACACAATGTGGTGTTTATGTGACATGACACTTTGAAGAGACTTCACAGTGTTTAGATAACCATTCCTAATAACCGATCTGAACAAATTTTTACGAGATACAAGTTTGAACGAGTAAGTTTGTTCGGACTCTGATGGGTTTAGTTATGTGTCAGATAACAAAATGGGAAAACGGCAGTGCCAGTCCTATGTTCTGCAGCTTATTTTGTTACGAGCTACTGGCCCATTTTGTGTGCAGAGATATTCTAAACAAGGTAAGAGATTTAACGATAAGTACTTAGTATTGAGAAGCCATATTGTGTACCCTTTTGATAAAACACAGTGTAAAAAGAGTTGTTCTAATCACTGGGTTTTGAAGGAGAAGGCTGCCTCTCTCTGACTTGATTCATCGTAGAGACTGGGTGGCATATAATAGCAAAACGAGCTGGAAGGGATACACATTTAGCTCAACGCAGGATCAAAGTAAACACTAAGCCTCTGTCTCTTTTCATGCCTCACTAGTCTTCATAAGCGTTTCAGCCTAGACCTGACACAGGGTTAGTAAGACAACCGCTGGAATGTACATTTAATGCTACGGTGCATTTGAGAAGGTTCCACACAATTCATATCTGGGAGACAGACAGGTAAGGGCAGACGGACACATCATAGAGGTAGCCTGCCTCAGACGTGTGTGTCCCCTCTGTCACACAGAAAAACACAAACATAAAAGAAAGAGTACTGACTTACAGTAACAGCCCCCCTCTTACATACACACAAACAACCACAAACCAACACACGTTGACACAAGCCACACACATTGACACACAGGATTGCATCCTCTATTATCAGTTCTCATAGGTTACTTATCTCCCCATCAACGGTGAAAATGATTTACAGACATTACTGCCTGGAGGCGTAACTGCAATGAAAGTATTCTTAATCTCAGTAGAAAGCACTGGCAGAGCCTCTATTTAGTTTTCTTTAAAAAGGTGAGAGGTCAAGGGGCGTACTGAGCTGAAGCATGGTTTACGGGAAATGGGTGCGTGACTTGAGGACAGTGAAAGTGAAAGGAGTTCTACGGTGAGGATATATATATAAAGCTGTGCCTGAACCACAGTAGTCCATTGATCTGCAGATCCTTGTCTAACGCATTAAGACAGAGCACAACTGAGACAGGATGTCATTACGGGTGGCTGCACTTCTTCTGTTGGCATCTGTCCTCTGGAGCCATGTAGCAGGTGAGATCCTCTTATTTTCTACTGCAGAGTTGCTGTTATTACTACTTTTGCTGCAAGTTGCCGTCATAGTAACTACTCTAACAACGTCTTAGTAACATGATGCTGTGCCTTGATCACTAGTTGTTATCATCATCTGTGGAACTGTAAACACGCTCTTCATTTAATTTGAGTAGAACGGTATACGCACACAGAAGGGATACACAGAGGGTATAATCTAACCTGCTGTGTGTTTGTGTGTGTGTCCCTTCAGCAAGCACAGATCAGGCTTTGGACTGCTGCTTGACAACGACCGATACCAAGCTTCCCCACAGAGTGGTGAAGTCATACAGTATCCAGACAGTCAGTGGAGGATGTCGGATAGCTGCCACTGTGTAAGCAACATTATACCTTCTACAGACTGAATTGAACCCATTCACCCTAACCACAAGTGAATGTTTTCTGCCTGTGTGTGACTGCATTGATGCAATGTGTCTGATCTGCCATTTACTTCTGACAACAGGTTTGTCACGAAGAAGAACCTTAGACTGTGTGCTCCTCCTGCCACCAAGAAGAACTGGGTGGCCAAACTCATCAAGCAACTGAAGAGGAAATCGCATAAGGGAAAGGACAGAAAAGGGAAGAATGGTGAGCTTCTATGTAAAACTATGATGCAATTGAATAAACAATTCTATTAAGGGTACAAATAGTCAGTCATGGGGCTCATCTATATTCTTCCTTTAAGAGTGAGGTTTCCCAACCAGCCTCTGTATTGACCTGTTGATTTCCCATCAGGCAAGAGAAGACACTGAAAGGCTGTGGGTGATCCTTAAACCTCGGAGCTCCAGTATACGTCCTTTGAGAAGAGTCAACATTTCAAATATTTTGTGAATGGGGCTGAGAGTTAGTTCTCATTTTAAGGTGGACGCCACTGTGATACCGTTGAATTATTTTTGACCAACACTCTTGTCACTTGTTGTGTATTGCAGAACGTCATTGTCAAAATGTTGCTCACAGTTACTATAAGCTTGATTTTATATTGTATAACTCATTTAATGTAAATAAATAAGTGTTTATTTTTTAAAGAAACATTGCATTTTTCATCTTGGTATCAATGATTTCATAATTTCATTCAGTCAAATCCTTGGTCTTATATTATCGGGAGTAGGTTAAATTTCCAAGTTATCAAATCAAATCAAATGTTATTTGTCACATACACATGGTTAGCAGATGTTATTGCGAGTGTAGAGAAATGCTTGTTCTTCCAGTTCTGACAGTGCAGCAATATCTAACATGTAATCTAACAATTCCACAACACACAAAAGTTAAGGAATGGAATAAGTAATATATACATGTAAATATATGGATGAGCAATGACAGAGTGGCATAGGCAAGATGCAATAGATGGTATAAAATACAGTATGTACATATGAGATGAGTAATGCAGATATGTAAACATTATTGAAGTGGCATTATGAAAGTGACTAGAGATACATTTATTAAAATGGCCAATGATTTCAAGTCTGCAGCAGCCTCTCTGTGTTTGTGATGGCTGCATAAGTCTGATGGCCTTGAGATAGAAGCTGTTTTTCAGTCTCTCGGTCCCAGCTTTGACGCACCTGTACTGACCTCGCCTTCTGGATGATAGCGGCGTGAACAGGCAGTGGTTGTTGTCCTTGATTATACAGGACACCTACAGCAACCAATGTCACAGGAAGCTGTGACATTGGTTGCTGTAGGTGTCCTGGAGGGCAGGTAGTTTTCCCCCGGTGATGAGTTGTGCAGACTGCACCACCCTCTGGAAAGCCTTGCGGTTGTGGGCGGTGCAGTTGCCATACCAGGCGGTGATGCAGCCCGACAGAATGCTCTCAATTGTGCATCTGTAAAAGTTTGTGAGTGTTTTAGGTGACAAAACAAGTTTCTTCAGCCTCCTGAGGTTGAAGAGGCGCTGTTGCGCCTTCTTCACCACACTGTCTGTGTGGACCATTTCAGTTTGTCCGTGATGTGTACGCCAACGAACTTAAAACTTTACACCTTCTCCACTGTTGTCCCGTCAATGTGGATAGAGAGGGGTGCTCCCTCTGTTTTTTCCTGAAGTCCATGATCATCTCCTTTGTTTTGTTGACGTTGAGTGAGAGGTTGTTTTGCTGACACCACACTCCGAGTGCCCTCATCTCCTCCCTGTAGGCTGTCTCATCGTTGTTGGTAATCAAGCCTACTGCTGTTGTGTTGTCTGCAAACTTGATGATTGAGTTGGCCACACAGTCATGGGTGAACAGGGAGTACAGTAGGGGGCTGAGCACGCACCCTTGTGGGGCTCCAGTGTTGATGATCAGCGAAATGGAGATGTTGTTTCCTACCTTCACCACCTGGGGGCGGCCCGTCAGGAAGTCCAGGACTCAATTGCACAGGGAGGGGTTGAGACCCAGGGCCTCTAGCTTAATGATGAGCTTGGAGGGTACTACGGTGTTGAATTTTTGTATTAATATTTTTTTATTTTTTATTTAAAAATATTTAACCAGGTAGGCCAGTTGAGAACAAGTTCTAACTGCGACCTGGCCAAGATAAAGCAAAGCAGTGCAACACAGACAACAACACAGAGTTACACATGGAATGAACAAACATACAGTCAATAACACAATAGAAAAAAAAGTCTATATACAGTGTGTGCAAATGAGGTAAGATAAGGGAGGTAATGCAATACATAAGCCATAGTGGTGAAATAATAACATTTAGCAATTAAACACTGGAGTGATAGATGTGCAGAAGATGAATGTGCAAGTAGAGATACTGGGGTGCAAAGGAGCAACAAAAAAAAACAGCATGGGGATGAGGTAGTTGGATGGGCTATTTACAGATGGGCTATGTACAGGTGCAGTGATCTGTGAGATGCTCTGACAGCTGGTGCTTAAAGTTAGTGAGGGACATATGAGTCTCCAGCTTCAGTGATTTTTGCAATTTGTTCCAGTCATTGGCAGCAGAGAACTGGAAGGAAAGGCGGAAAAAGAAGGAATTGGCTTTGGGGGTGACTAGTGAGATATACCTGCTGGAGCGCATGCTACGGGTGGGTGGTGCTATGGTGACCAGTGAGCTGAGATAAGGCTGTGCTTTACCTAGCAAAGACTTACAGATGACCTGGAGCCAGTGGGTTTGGCGACGAATATGAAGCGAGGGCCAGCCAACAAGAGCATACTGGTCGCAGTGATGAGAGTATATGGGGCTTTGGTGACAAAACGGATGGCACTGTGATAGACTGCATCCAATTTGCTGAGTAGAGTGTTGGAGGCTATTTTGTAAATTACATCGCCAAAGTCGAGGATCGGCAGGATAGTCAGTTTTATGAAGGTATGTTTGGCAGCATGAGTGAAGGATGCTTTGTTGCGAAATAGGAAGCCGATTCTAGATTAAATTTTGCTTAATGTGAGTCTGGAATGCTGAGCTATAGTCAATGAACAGCATTCTTACATAGGTGTTCCTCTTGTCCAGATAGGATAGGGCAGTGTGCAGTGTTATGGCGATTGCGTCGTCTGTGGACCTATTGGGGCGGTAAGCAAATTGAAGTGGGTCTAGGGTGACAGGTAAGGTGGAGGTGATGTGATCCTTGACTAGCATCTCAAAGCACTTCATGATGATACAAGTGGGTGCTACGGGGCGATCGTCATTTAGTTCAGTTACCTTGGCCTTCTTGGGTACAGGAACAATGGTGGCCATCTTGAAGCATGTGGGGACAGTAGACTGGGATAGGGAGAGATTTTATATGTTCGTAAACACACCAGACAGCTGGTCTTCACATGCTCTGAGGACGCGGCTAGGGATGCCGTCTGGGCCGGCAGCTTTGCGAGGGTTAACACGGAGTCGGAGAGCCCACAGTCCTTGGTAGTGGGCCGCGTTGGTGGCACTGTATTATCCTCAAAGCGGGCAAAGAAGGTGTTTAGTTTGTCTAGAAGCAAGACGTCGGTGTCCGTGACGTGGCTGGTTTTCTTTATGTAGTCCGTGATTGTCTGTAGACCCTGCCACATCTCGTGCCTGCTACGTTGAATTGCGACTCGACTTTGTCTCTATACTGACATTTCGCTTGTTTGATTGCCTTGCGGAGGGAATAACTACAATGATTGTATTCGGCCATAATCCCAGTCACTTTACCATGGTTAAATGCGGTGTTTCGCGCTTTCAGTTTTGCGTGAATGCCACCATCTATCATAGTTTCTGGTTAGGGTAGGTTTAAATAGTCACAGTGGGTACAACATCTCCTATGCACTTCCTTATAAACTCACTCACCGAATCAGCATATATGTCGATATTATCCTTCTAGCTGGCATCAGAGAGGTATGCTAGGCCTAGAGCAGGTTCTAACAACATCAAGGGATAGGTACAGAGAAACAAGTCTCTGAGTTACAGTACATGCTTAAGGTGTTAATACTTTGATGAGGTTATTTAGGAACAAGCTGGTGCAAGAAATGTCTTCTTTGCCATGAACAACTCTCTTGACACTGTACAAATAAAGAATGAACACACTTTAAGACAGATTTACACTTTTACCTGAATGGGTTATTCCTTATTCTCATAACCTTTATTTCATAATTCTGTTCTATGCAAGTTCTATGTTTAATTTCCTCAAAAAAATTATCTGGGGACCTCCTGGGTGGAGCAGTGGTCTAGGGCCACCAGAGACTCTGGGTTCGTGCCCAGGCTCGGCCGCGATCAGGAGGTCCGTGGGGCGACGCACAATTGTAGGGATATCCTTGTCTCATTGCGTACTAGGGACTCCTGTGGCGGGCCGGGCGCAGTGCACGCTAACCATGTTGTCAGGTGCACGGTGTGTCCTCCGACATTGGATGCGCACTGTGTGAAGAAGCAGTGCGGCTTGGTTGGGTTGTGTTTCGGAGTACGCATGATTTTCGACCTTCGTCTCTCTCGAGCCCGTACGGGAGTTGTAGACAAGATAGTAACTACTAACAATTGGATACCACGAATTTGGTAGGGGGTAAAAAAATAAAAAAAATAAATAAAAAAAAAATATATATATATATATATATATATAAATATAAAAAGAATCTGGCCCAAGTTGTGGCCTAGCATATCTCTCTCCGATGATTACAGTATGCCAACTGAAAGAATTGAGCATTGGGACATCAGCTTCATGTCTCCCTGTAACTCACAATCTAATGGCTCATGAGAATGTGACATCTCTATATTCATGGAAGCCCATGTAGGTGAAGTTTCCTCAGGTTACTCCTCTAAATCCCAGCTTCACACCCAGACCTGTCAGACTAATGTGGGAACATACTAACTCCCTAAGATTGACAGTTGAAGTTGAAACAACCAGTCTGTTCTGTCAGGGATGTGACAGAGCCTGGGCTGTATTCATATTCCTATCAAGTTTCAATCCTCTATCCATATATAATGTGTTTCTAGTATTTCTAACCCATGCTGTATGAAAAATACCTCAAATGGGATGTGCCACTGAAAGTCATTTATACAGATATTAGATGAGGGCAGTTCATTACAGCGGCTGATTGTCTCCATTTTCTGATACAGGGCCAATTTGGCTGATTTGAGCAGAATCAACAGTCATGAAGAGGTGATGGTCAACGTGCGTCATCTTCTGGTGATTTATGAAGATGAGGTGAGGTAGAGCATGCTTTGTAAATTAGATTCATTTTCCCTTTTGCTCTGCAGAAAATGTGTACCTGCTGTGTGGATGGCTACAGGGTAATGGAATAGAATTACAAAGTCATTTTGCTGCATAAAAACTATATTTAGTGCTAGTGTAACGGATGTGAAACGGCTAGCTAGTTAGCGGTGTTCGCGCTAAATTGCGTTTCAATCGGTGACGTCACTTGCTCTGAGGCCTTGAAGTAGTGGTTCCCCTTGCTCTTTAAGGGCTGCGGATTTTGTGGAGTGATGGGTAACGATGCTTCGAGGATGACTGCTGTTGATGTGGGCAGAGGGTCCCTGGTTCGTGCCCGGGTATGGGCGAGGGGACGGTCTAAAGTTATACTGTTGCATTGATGCTGTTGACCCGGATCACTGGTTGCTACGGAAAAAGGAGGAGGTCAAAAGGGGGGTGAGTGTAACGGATGTGAAACGGCTAGCTTAGTTAGCGGTGTGCGCTAAATACCGTTTCAATCGGTGATGTCACTTGCTCTGAGACCTTGAAGTAGTAGTTCCCCTTGCTCTGCAAGGGCCGTGGCTTTTGTGGAGCGATGGGTAACGATGCTTCGTGGGTGACTGTTGTTGATGTGTGCAGAGGGTCCCTGGTTCGCGCCCGGGTATGGGCGAGGGGACGGTCTAAAGTTATACTGTTACACTGGGGATATTTTGAGTATGACCTTAGAGCAATTCACATAAATCATTTTCGGGCTGGATTTGATTGATATCAAAAGCTGTCTAATGCCAATGTTATATTACAGAAACAGTAGCACACATACATAGGATCACACACACCAGAAAGATCCTGATTTCTTTTGGATATGATATTTTCCCAGCCAGCGGGTAATCATCTGATTTCTCTCTCCACTGGGGCTACTGCTAAGATTAGGAACTTGGACAGCACACACACACACACACACACACACACACACACACACACACACACACACACACACACACACACACACACACACACACACACACACACACACACACACACACACACACACACAGACACACACCCCCCCAGAATCCATCATTGCCTGCAGCCCTGAACGCACCGATTACAGTCCTACACTCTATGATATGAGACTAAATTCAGCTTTCTCAACACGGTCAATTGCTTTCTCAGCAAGGGTGAGGATGTTACTGTAGTTCTCTTCACCAACATTGAGCATATCTGGGGAATGTTTTTCATTCATTATAAAATATAAACAACGTTTTCACATCAAAGCACATTTTGGTTTAGCCTTCATCAATTTTGCAGCAGTGGAACAGGAAAGGGCTTGTGTACGAAAAAAAAGTTCCCATCTGTCTCTTGCTGCTCTATTTTCTTTCCCTTCCATTTATTCCCTTTCATAGTCACTTTGAGTCAGTCTCATGCACTGCACCCTGTTTCTGGTCCTCCCAGTGTTCAATCCCACTGGTAACTGTTACACTCTGCAATCACACACCCATTCAGCAGCCTCTTACTCTGCCTCTGCCTCTCTCCCCAATCTCTCTCTCTGTCTGTCTCTGTCTCTCTATTTCTCTCTCTGCCTCTTTCTGTCTACCTCTCGCTCTCTGGGTTCCCCTCAGCAGTACACTCATGTGGGCACTTCACAGAGCTGCTCCCGCCCTTCTCAACCCCTTGCCACTTTGAGGATGAGAGAGAGCGAGAGTGGGGCTGTGATATCTCTTTTCTTTCTTTCAGTTCCCCGGAGCAGAGCTCTGACAGTGCACTGAAAGAGGATGGGAGGGTGTGTGTGTGTGTATCTCTGTGTTTGGGATGGGGCAGTGGTACTGATTTGGCTGAAGGAACACAGGCTAATGGATGGAGCCAGTGGGCTACTCCTTACACTCCTCTAACCTCCAACCTCTGTTCACTAATGCACCATCTACCCAAAGCGTGCAGGATAATCACTGGGTCTGCCTGGGAGAAACTATGGTAGGCTTTTTATCAGTGTGTTGCAATACTCGAGATATAATGTATCAAGGATTATCTATTATACTGACAAGATACTGGACTGTCTGGTCTAACAATGGGGGTACATTTCCTCAAAGGCTGAAGGCAGACTGGAGGAGGGGGGAACAGGCGGGAATATTCTAGCCAATGAGGGAAGATACACGTGCACAACTGGCACAACAATGATATAAAATATTTTTTCTCAAAGTTGCCAGGAAGCCACGTGCATCCGCTTATATCAGTACATTCATAACAACCAAAACATTACAAAACGTCTATTTCACTTAGCAAATTACCAAATCAATCTTATGTTGACCAATTCGACACTCTCATTGACCTCCATACAAAACATCTCCACTTGGTCTCCTTCACTCTTTATTCTCACACGGACAGATTTTGGGGGGCAGAGTCAGCCCTCTCGCTTCGCCTCTTCCTCTCTAGCTGTATTGGAAGAATATCATAAGAGAGTTCTGAACTCTGACCTAATGGCTGTTTAAAGTAGGAAACAGTGCTAGGTGCCACGGTTGTTGTGGGCAACTATAGACCTTCTCAACCTTTCAGGACTTGCCTGTCATGACTAGAGGTTTAAGCTAACCTGGAGTCGATGTTTTCACTGGTCCATCACATCCTGGTCCGGCTGTGGACTTCCCAAGGTGTTCTCAAAACCCTTCAGTATAGTTCTGTATGGGATGTGTTAGAGCAGTGGTTCCCAAACTTGTTATAGTCCCGTACCCCTTCAAACATTCAACCTCTAGCTGCGTACCCCCTCTAGCAACAGGGTCAGCGCACTCTCATTATTATCTGACCCTGCTGGTCATCTATGAACATTTGAACATCTTGGCCATGTTCTGTTATAATCTCCACCTGGCACAGCCAGAAGAGGACTGGCCAACCCTCAGAGCCTGGTTCCTCTCTAGGTTACTTCCTAGGTTCTGGCCTTTCTAGGGAGTTTTTCCTAGCCACCATGCTTCTACATCTGCATTGCTTGCTGTTTGGGGTTTTACACATACAGACTGTTATGGGAATTCCCGCTAGAGAGAAACGGTTAATGTGATTGGATGTTAATTATTTGACTCGGCTACCTGTATTTGACATTGTGTTGTTATTTCGCTGAACACTAGATGGTTTAATTTTATTTATGGCAGTGAAATGAGGCTACTCAGGCCAGAAAAAAACCTTGCCCAAATGTACAGCCACGTTGGAAAATATAAAATAGACTGTTTGAAAATGTGTTAGAGGACATGGAAGCAAGCCTTCAAACCAATTCTGTATCTTATTCCATCTTACATGTTTATCTGCAGTTGTTAACATCATTGGACAACGGGAGGGGAGTGGATAACTTCTGCATTGATAAAGTGAAACAGGATGAGGATGCTGAGTAAATAATCTCCATAACTAACCATCATTATTGATGAGAGCAAAGGGCAGGCATTTTCTACGTTTGTCTGTGCAAGGCAGGAGGAAAGCAAAGGAAGAACCAAACTAAATCACCAAAATATGCCTCTTTTCCAGATGTGGATCTTTGTGGAGGGTTCCTTTGCTTACCTTCCAAATGCACCTCTCTTCACCAACTGGCATTCTAACCATTATCTGCTTTTGAGCAGATGAGATTAAAGTCTCTATTGTAAATATACAGAAGTTCTATCCCTTCTATAAGCTTAAAGTGCATCACACCACAGTCAAGGGTTGCACGGCTGTGGATTGCAGAAAGCTTCCATGTCTTATTGTTGCATACTAAATGTCCAAGTCCGTGAGTGGATACTCAGGGAGTCCCTTATTCTCCAGTAAACCCCTTAAGTGCTCCTAAGAAGCCATGTAAGAGGAATGTGCATGGCTGATCATAGCCCTGGAGGTCTTCAGGGGACCATAATGATAATGAAGCCTGTTCAGGATCACCACTCTTGGCGGATTGGATCATGAAATCCTGCCTGATTCCCAGAGGCTGTCTATCACTGCTCTGTTATGTTACTGCAGCTACTGGCAACACAGAGGAAGGATGTTTTCAGGACTACAGGGTGAAAGCCTCTTCACCGGCTACCACTCACTTCCTGGAGTGAGCAGAATCGATAGTGTTGGAAAATGTATAATGGAGAGAGAAAAAGAGGGACAGTGTTTTTGCTGAGTGTGTTTTGTGTTTTTGCAGTGTGTTTTTGTCCACCTATCTTATTTTGAAGCGTGTGCACAGTCTGCTGTCTGAGTTATTGTTTAGTCCAGTGAGATAGCATATTGTAATTTTACAGCGTTACCTGACCTTACTTGGGGGGCCCAGGAATAAAACGCTGAGGCAGAAACTACCAACTTTGCTGGAAATAATTGAGCCTTTAAAAGCCGTTGAGCAGCTGATGAGCTTTATATCATCAGATTAGCAAGAGTCTGAGGAAAGAGCTAAATGTTTTTCAGGAAAAACTGAAGATAGTTTGCACATGATCTTTTGGTGTAAAACCAGTCAAACCAAAGCAAATCAAAGACTTGTCAAAGAATCTTATTAAAATCCAATCAAATGTTATTAGTCACATGAGCCGAATACAACAGGTGTAGACCTTACAGTGAAATGCTTACTTACAAGCCCTTAACCAACAATACAGTTTTAATGTTTTTTAAATAAACATATAAATATATATATGTGAAAAATAAAACAAAAAAATAGGGGAAAAAAAGAAAATATCAAATAACAATAGCGAGGCTATGTAATGTACAGGGGGTACCGGTACAGAGTCAATGTGCGGGGGTACCGGTTAGTCCAGGTAATTGAGGTAATATGTACATGTAGGTAGAGTTTTTGAAGTGACCATAAATAGATAATAACAGAGAGTAGCAGCAGCATAAAAGAGGGGGGGGAGCAGTGCAAATAGTCTTGGCAGTCATTTGGGTAGATGTTCAGGAGTCTTATGGTTTGGGGGTAGTAGCTGTTTAGAAGCCTCTTGGACCTAGACTTGGCGCTCCGGTACGTTTGCCATGCAGTAACAGAGAGAACAGTCTAATACTAGGGTGGCTGGAGTCTTTGAACATTTTTAGGGCCTATCTCTAACACCGCCTGGTATAGAGGTCCAGGATGGCAGGAAGCTTGGCCCCAGTGATGTACTGGGCCAAACGTACTACCCTTGTGGTCGGAAACCGAGCAGTTGCCATACCAGGCAGTGATGCAACCCGTAAGATTGCTCTTGATGGTGCAGCTGTAGAACCTTTTGAGGAGTTGAGAACCCATGCCAAATATTTTTCTCAGTCTCCTGAGGGGGAATAGGTTTTTTTGTGCCCTCTTCACGACTGTCTTGGTGTGCTTGGACCATGTTAGTTTGTTGGTGATGTGGACGCCAAGGAACTTGAAGCTCTCAACCTGCTCCACTACAGCCCTGTCGATGAGAATGGGGGCGTTCTCTGTCCTCCTTTTCCTGTAGTCCACAATCATCTCCTTTGTCTTGATCACGTTGAGGTTATTGTCCTTGCACCATACCATGTTGATGTGAGCCATGACCAACCTTTCAAAGCATTTCATGGCTACAGACGTGAATGCTACGGGTCGGTAGTCATTTAGGCAGGTTACCTTAGGGTTCTTGGGTACGGGGACTATGGTGGTCTGCTTGAAACATGTTGGTATTACAGACTCGGACAGGGAGAGGTTGAGAATGTCAGTGAAGACACTTGCCAGTTGGTCAGCACATGCTCGGAGTACACGTCTTGGTAATTCGTCTGGCCCTGCGGCCTTGTGAATGTTGACCTGTTTGAAGGTCTTACTCACATCGGCTGCCGAGAACGTGATCACACAGTCATCCAGAACAGCTGATGCTCTCATGCATGTTTCAGTGTTCCTTGCCTCAAAGTGTGCATAGAAGTAGTTTAGTTTGTCTGGTAGGCTCGTGCCACTGTGCAGCTCTCGGCTGTGCTTCCCTTTGTAGTCTGTAATAGTTTGCAAGCCCTGCCACATCTGACGAGCTTCGGAGCCGGTGTAGTACGATTCGATCTTAGTCCTGTTTTGACACTTTGCCTGTTTGATGGTTCATCTGAGGGCATAGCAGGATATCTTATAAGCTTCCGGGTTAGAGTCCTGCTCTACCCTTTAGCTCAGTGGGGATGTTGCCTGTAATCCATGGCTTCTGGTTGGGGTATGTACGTACAGTCACTGTGGGGACGACGTCATCGATGCACTTATTGATGAAGCCAGTGACTGATGTGATGTACTCCTCAATGCCATCGGAAGAATCCCGGAACATATTCCAGTCTGTCCTAGAAAAACTGTCCTGTAGCTTAGCATCTGCTTCATCTGATCACTTTTTTATTGACCAAGTCACTGGTGCTTCCTGCTTTAATTCGTGCTTGTAAGCAGGAATCAGGAGGATAGAATTATGGTCAGATTTGTCAAATGAAGGGAGAGCTTTGTAGTCTAGACTTTTTTCTGCTGGTAGAAATTTGGTAAAAATGGATTTAAATTTCCCTGCATTAAAGTCCCCAGCCACTAGGAATGTTGCCTCTGGATGAGCGTTTTCCTGTTTGCTTATGGCGGATACAGCTCATTGAGTGCAGTCTTAGTGCCATTATCGGTCTGTGGTGGTATGTAGACAGCTGCAAGAAAACGCTCAAGGTGGATAGTATGGTCTACAGCTTATCATGAGATACTCTACCTCAGGTGAGCAAAACCTCGAGACTTCCTTAGATATGGTGCACCAGCTGTTGTTTACAAATATACATAGACCGTCACCCCTTGTCTTACCAGAGTCTGCTGTTCTATCCTGGCGATACAGTGTATAACCCGTCAGCTGTATGTTATTCATGTGGTAATTCATCCACAACTTGGTGAAACATAAGATACTACAGTTTTTAATGTCCCGTTGGCAGTTTATACGTGCTTTTAGTTTGTCCAATTTATTATCCAGTGATTGGCCAATAGGACCGATGGCAAAGGCAGATTAACCGTTGGTCAGCGGATCATTGCAAGGCGCCCTGATTTCCTTCCGCGATACCTCTTCCGTCTCTTTCTCCTGCAAATGACAGGGATGAGGGCCTGTTCTGGTGTCTGGAGTAAATCCCTCTCGTCTGACTCATTAAAGAAACATTCTTAGTCCAATTCAAGGTGAGTCATCCCTGTTCTGATGTCCAGAAGCTCTTTTCGGTCATATGAGACGGTAGCAGCAATATTATGTACAATATAAGTTACAAACAATCTGAAAAAACTAGCAAAATAATATGGTTGAGCCAATAAAACAGCAGCCATCCTCTCCAGCGTCATTACATCACAGTGCACCATCAAAACTGCAACAGATGTTCACTTATCAAGTAAATAGAAATGCGCTTGTGGACACAAACAAGCCAGCATATGTTGGTCTCAGAATTGGAGCGATAACCATTTAAAACAAATGGAAGGAGTTTGGTACTGTAAACTCCATGTTAAACTGTGGTGAAGGGACAATCTATCTTCATCAGCTTATCTCTGCAGCCACACTCAGCACAGCACCAACTGGGGCAAAAAAATAACATAGGGAGAAAAAAGGACTAAATGAGTCTGAGACCAGTCAGTATTGCATGTACCTGTATTTTGTCAAAATGTTTCTCTCACAGCCAATTACAATGTGAACGAGAACAACTCAATGTGTTTGTGTACTTCCTAATTATAGATTTGTCCTCAGAATGGGATATGTCATAATAAAGAATCTATGGCAATCCCACTGGGCACACACTGGTTGAATCAACGTTGTTTCAAAGTCATTTGTCAACGTATTATGACGTCGAATCAATGGATTTGAAAAAAGTAATCAACCAGTACATCATCTAATTTCAACCAGCTTTGCAAACATTGAAATTATGGGTCAAACGTTGACTTAAATACATTGATTAACCTCACTAACAGGTCGTTACATAAATCTGATTTAAACATAATCTTCAGAACTACACTGAACAAAAAGATAAACTCAAAATGTAAAGTGCTGGTCTCATGTTTCATGAGCTGAAATAAAAGATTCCAGAAAATGTCCATACGCACAAAAAGCTTATTTCTAGATTTTTTTGGTGCACACATTTGTTTACATCCCTGTTAGTGAGCATTTCTCCCTTGCCAAGATAATCCATCCACTTGACAGGTGTGGCATATCAAGAAGCTGATTAAACAGCATGATCATTACACAGGTGCAGCTTGTGCTGGGGACAATTAAAAGGCCACTAAAATGTGCAGTCACACCAGATACGGATTGGTTTTCTGATCCATTTTTTGTTTTTTAAGGTATCTGTGACCAACAGATGCATATCTGTATTCTCAGTCATGTGAAATCAATAGATTAGGGCCTAAACAATTCATTTAAATTGACTGATTTCCTTATATGAACTGTGACTCAGTAAAATCTTTGAAATTGTTGCATTTATATTTTTGTTCAGTGTACATTTAACTATGCAAGTCACTTAAGAACAAATTATTATTTACATTAACAGCCTAGGGACAGCCTTGTCCTGGGGCAGAATGACAGATTTTTACCTTAGCAGCTCAGGGATTCAATCTAGCAACCTTTCGGTTGCTGGCCAATGCTCTGCCCACTAGGCTACCTGCCGCATATGTTGAAATTGCTGAAATGTTGTAAAATATTTTTTAAAATCTCATCCAATATTCAATATATATTTTATATCCAATATTCAAAGGTAAATGTTTTCTATTAATATCATGAATTTGGCTTCCTAATTTTAGGGCTAATGGTAACTACTTCTAAACTTCCAAAGATCCATATCAACCATGGAGGACTTATAGTATACCTAGCTTCATATTGAAATGATGATGTCCTTTGTTTGGCAAATCAGACGTCAATGTAACCGACATAAACCCAACCTCACTCTGAATTTACTTTCACATACAGCTTGTATAAGAAAAGTTTAGAGTTACTTTCAACTATTCAATGTTATTTAGATAGTCTACACAAATGAGTATGAAAGCTGATCAATACCTAAATGTGTTGACATGATAACTCAGCTGAAATGAACACAGCTTGTTTCTAACGATAAGCAGGTTACATAAAGGTACTGTAGGCATTTGTAGCTTGTTCTCACTGAAGTGTGTTCTCACTACTGTACCAGTAGGAGTCACTGTTCAGGCAGACATAGCTGAACTGTAGCTTCACATTGTATTTCAATACATCTCTTCATCTAGGTTGATAGCATGATGTTGAGACAAGCCTCTGGTTCAAATCCAGGCTGTATCGCATCCGTCTGTGATTGGGAGTCCCACAGGGCAGTGCACAACTGGCCCAGCGTCGTCCGGGGTAGGCAGTCATTGTAAATGAATATTTGTTCTTAACTGACTTGCCAAGTTAAATAAAGGTTAAATAAATAAACATTTTATGTTTCCATGTGGAATTTTGTACGCAATTTCAATGTACACATAGTTCTGATGATTACGTCGAAATGAGATTGATGTAACAACCTGTTAGTCAGGTTAAGTCAATATACCTTTATTTAACTATTTAACTAAGCAAGTCAGTTAAAAACAAATTCATATTTACAATGACAGCCTACCCTGAACAACCCCAGACGACGCTTGGCCGATTGTGCTCTGCCCAATCACAGCCGGATGTGATACAGCCTGGATTCGAACCAGGGACTGTGGTGACACCTCTGAGATGCAGTGCCTTAGACCATGTTTACAGCGCTGGTTGAAATGAGATGATAACAGTTATTGGTTGATTACTTCTTTCAAATCCAATGTATTTCCCACGTTGATTCCATGTCACAATACGTTGACAAATTACATTAAAAACAACGTTGATTCAACCAGTGTGTGCCCAATGGGATGTGTCAATGCTCATAAACATCCTCCAGGCATATATGTTCTCAGTTTTAAGGGCCCCAGAAATTGATTATTCAATATAAAAGCATATGGAATCTCAACTTTACAGGCATTAAAACGATTAAAAGTCATTTTTTCGAGAGGCTGTCATAAATGCATGAAAAATAGACATCTCAGAGAAGTATAAGTCAGATAAAAATGACAGCATTCAGTGCCTTGATTTACAATTTTACATCACAAATAAGCAATCGGAAGGGAATACATACTCACCCATTTGTCCACATAGCCACCTTCCTTATCCAATAACACACAGACAAACAGCTAGAAGCATGTAATATCTTAGCCTATCTTGTTCCTGTCATTTCAATCTAGTTGCTACAAGAGACTGTCCTATCTGCTTCCAAACAATAATCCTCTTTCATACACATTTGAATATCTACAAGAAAAAATAATGGAAAATGTTAATAGGTTCGAAATAGTGATTTTCAAAGACATGCAGAAAGAAAGACCTGCCGGGTATGAAGGAAGAGCAGATGTAGCAGATGACTGAGCCATCTTTATACTGGCATGTGTAAAATACTTCAAACATGAAAAAAACATCCACATTTAACAAAATACAAAATCCATGGGCTCCGGAGTCTGTTGTCTTGGATCCAATAACAGCTTATACCGTAGGTATGGTTTTAACACTGCTCTCCTTGTCCAATTACTGTAAGTGCACATCCTCACCACAAGGCCGTTACAGCCATCCAGGCAGCCTGAAACAGTACCAGTCAAAAGTTTGGACACACCTACTCATTCCAGGGTGTTTCTTGATTATTACTATTTTCTACAATGTAGAATAATAGTGAAGACATCAAAACTATGAAATAACACATATGGAATCATGTAGTAACCAAAACATAAGTGTTAAACAAATCAAAATATATTTGAGATTTGAGATTCTTCAAAGTAGCCACCCTTTGCCTTGATGACAGCTTTGCACACTCTTGGCATTCTCCCAACCAGCTTCATGAGGTAGTTACCTGGAATGCATTTCAATTAACAGGTGTGCCTTGTTAAACGTTAATTTGTGGAATTTCTTTCCTTCTTAATGAGTTTGAGCCAATCAGTTGTGTTGTGACAAGGTAGGGGTGGTACAGTATACAGAAGATAGCCCTATTTGGTTAAAGACCAAGTCCATATATGGCAAGAACAGCTCAAATTAGCAAAGAGAAACGACAGTCCATCGTTACTTTAAGATATGAAGGTCAGTCAATCCTGAAAATGTTAAGAACTTTGAAGGTTTTTTCAAGTTCAGTCACAAAAACCATCAAATGCTGAGATGAAACTGTCTCTCATGAAGACTGCCACAGGAAAGGAAGAAGCAGAGTTACCTCTGCTGAAGAGGATACGTTCATTAGAATTAACCCAAATAAATGCTTCACAGAGTTCAAGTAACAGACACATTTCAACATAAACTATTCAGAGGAGACTGCGTGAATCAGGCCTTCATGGTCGATTGCTGCAACGAATCCACTACTAAAGGACAGCAATATGAAGAAGAGACTTGCTTGGGCCAAGAAACATGAGCAATGGAGATTAGACCGGTGGAAATCTGTCCTTCGGTCTGATGAGTCAAAATGTGTGATTTTTGGTTCTAACCGCCATGTCTTTGTGAGACACAGAGTAGGTGAATGGATGATCTCCGCATGTGTGGTTCCCACAGTGAAGCTTGGAGGAGAAGGTGTGATGGTGTGGGGGTGCTTTGCTGGTGACACGGTCTGTAATTTATTTAGAATTCAAGGCTCTCTTAACCAGCATGTGATACGCCATCCCATCTGGTTTGTGCTTAGTGGGACTATCATTTGTTTTTCAACAGGACAATGATCCAACACACCTTGAAGTTGTGTAAGGGCTATTTGACCAAGAAGGAGAGTGATGGAGTGCTGCATCAGATGACCTGGCCTCTACAATAACCCGACCATAACCCAATTGAGATGGTTTGGGATGAGTTGGACCGCGGAGTGAAGGAAAATCCACCAACAAGTGCTCAGCATATGTGGGAACTCCTTCAAGACTGTATGAATCCTGAATCTTGAATGAATCTTGAATAATGAGTGAGAAAAACTCTCAAAAGATGCTCAAATATCGTACCCCCACTCATCATTATTCACTACAAAAGTGCTGTAATGTCTAAACGGTTCACCCGATATGGAAGAAAATACCCTCAAATTAAACCTGACAGTCTGCACTTTAACCTCATAGTCATTGTATCATTTCACATCCACAGTGCTGGAGCACAGAGCCAAATCAACAAAACATGTGTCACTGACCCAATACTTTTGGAGCTCACTGTAGATTCAGACTCTTAACCTCTCCCCTCTCTTTGTCTCACCCTCTCTTTTCACACTGTATCCATGCCTACAACAGGATGAGTTGAACCAACAAACAAGGCATTCATAACAGTGCATCTCTGATAAGTGGCAGTCCATTTCCTTTCACATTAGGGCCAAAGGGAAAACATTTTCCGCCTCTCATCGCGCACAAAAGCATGCCCATCTTTAATCTGGCCCAGCGACGAAATCAATTATGTATGCAAGCTGAGCCTGTCTTTCTGACTCAAGTACATTAGAGCATCATGGCTGGAGCGGTGACGCCTGCAGTTTGGATGTGATGGATGTATATCTTTATCTTGTGTCTCCCTTGCGCCCATCTTTCCGCAATCTCAGGAAGCACAGCTGGGTTCATTGGTGCTGAATCTGAACAAAAACAAACTTGAGCGCAGTGAGTTGATGAGATCATGTCTCTCCATCTCTCTGTTTGCAAGGTGTCATGCTGCCATGGAGAGAGGCACTTTTTACTTATCCAACTGGTGATTTGGGTAGACAGCCGTACAGTAATTTGTGAGGATGTGCGGAAGAGGGTAATTAGATCAGTGAGATGGTAGATTTTCCCCTGCAGCTCTCAGTTTTCAAGCATTACCTCCAAATTATGTCACATATTCCCTTACGCAACAGTAATTTGTTGAACACTTATTAAAGTAGGCCTATATTATGTTGTGTTGATTTATTCAACATTATAGTGATTACTTTTTTATGTTAATTTGGAAGGACATACAAAGTTCGAATATATTCTGGTAAATAGGGCACTGTAATAGGGTACAGTTGCTGTCTTATGGTTGTGAGGCCAATGTAACAATGCCAAGACTATGCTACGATGTTCATTAGTGGCGAAGTCCTATAAGGTACTAAAAATCTGCTTGAGCTGGCAAATATGAAAATGAACAGACCAAGACCAAGTAAAGAGTCATTTATTTTCTCTTTACATACAAGGAAGTGTTTACTGTAGGTGCGCTCAGTTAGCTTGAACATTTGCTATGTTGTGGTACGGTGTACTGAACGACACGTTTCCCCCAAAATGTTCTTAAACGGACTTTGGGGTACGTTTGGTCCCCTTTGGTGGGTGTGGCTTGAAGTAATAAGTGACGTATTTAAAGGGAAATGGCTGACAGCGTGCTGACAGCATTCCACAACCCAACCACTCCCCGTTTTCAACTGGTCGTTCAGTACAGCACAATTTCTGGTCAATTTGACGTTCCAGAACGTAAAAATGTAATGAACGCAGCCCTGGTGTCCACTCCATGGAGCTCCTTCCTCTGGGCGGCCACACCCAAATCCTTATCAGCAAATGAGAGGAGTCCAGTAATTAGACAGCCTTCAATTGGTTGCAAATAGCATGCAATGGAAAGCAGTGCAGACAGGCTTTGTCACATGTGTGGTCTTAACACTCTGGCAGGAGATGTTCCCTCTGATGCTTTGAAAGTTTGAATGCTCAGTGCACCACAACATCAGGTTCTGGTTATACCTATTTCCTTTACAGGAAGAAGTGCTGTAAAGCGGTTTGTTGGATTACTGCCACGGTAAGATGGAATTCCTCTTGTACCATCAACACTATTTATATTTGACATCTGAGTGATTGTCTGGCAGACAGAAGGGGCCTTCTTTCTCCTTACTCTAAAGCTAATGCACTTTCAATTCATTACTGTCCAACTTTTATGAAGTTACTCTTCAGTGAAGTGCCCTCACAGTAAATCATAGATATATTGCTAAAAGACAAATTAACAATGAACCACCCTATTGGAAAACAAGAGGAATGAAGTCAGTCATTCTCTGCTCATTTCTTTCTCCTCTTTAATCAGCAGAGATCCTCTCATGTTGAGGTTTTGTCAGGCTGCTGTCAGCCACAGTTTTCAGCTGGCTGTATAAATAGTATTTAAACATATCTATTTTTGTTAGTAATCCTGTTTGACTTATTACTGCTTGAGGCAGCAGATCTATTAAATGAACGGAATACTTAAAGCTGAAATCGGCATAAGGGAAACAGTGCCACTGTTCGCCCGAGCACTTTTTGTTTTTGTTTTGTTAATGGAACTGAGGAGCATCCAGCGTCGTGGTAAATGGGTGCAATGATGTCAGAAGGAAACAAAAACATTGTTCGTTGTTTGAAGTAACTTCTCTGTCGTTGCAATATCGCAAACAGACATGGCAGTTTCACCATTAGGGATTCCTGCTTTAAAATAACCTAATTAAATCATTTTAATTAGAATCCATTCTAATTAAATTCACACTTTCATAGGAGGAAATGCGACACAATCATGCTAATTGTCAAGACTAGATATGTGTTCCTCTGCAGCTATGCATTTAATCTCAACAGGTTTTTTAAAATATACTTATGAAAGTAGCACGTTTTCAGTCAACTTTTTGTCTTAAGTCTGTAAACTCAACAAAACCCCAAAAATATTTTATTGCTTTCAAATAAATATGTACCAAATGCCTGTGGATTTATTGTATCACGCAACTGTAATGACGAAGAGTTTCTTTCACTTTCATCATCCAGACACAGAAATAAATATGAAAAAGGCTTGAACACTATTCATGGTTTGTAGAATAATCATGACACATTTCCAGGTGAAGCATTACTGTACACAGTTTGATAATCCTATCTATTCATGGTTTGTAGAATAATCATGACACA
This sequence comes from Oncorhynchus kisutch, assembly GCF_002021735.2. Lineage (NCBI taxonomy): Eukaryota > Metazoa > Chordata > Actinopteri > Salmoniformes > Salmonidae > Oncorhynchus > Oncorhynchus kisutch. The sequence goes on from NC_034196.2 coordinate 14,915,218, forward strand.
TTTCCAGGTGAAGCATTACTGTACACAGTTTGATAATCCTATCTATTCATGGTTTGTAGAATAATCATGACACATTTCCAGATGAAGCATTACTGTACACAGTTTGATAATCCTATCTATTCATGGTTTGTAGAATAATCATGACACATTTCCAGATGAAGCATTACTGTACACAGTTTGATAATCCTATCTATTAATGGTTTGTAGAATAATCATGACACATTTCCAGATGAAGCATTACTGTACACAGTTTGATAATCCTATCTATTAATGTAAACTGCTAATTGCATTTCTTCAGATGGTTCATTGCTAGTCAGGTTAATGCTTCCTCTCTGACAGTGTACATTTTTAGAGAGGAAGCATTAACTTGATTTACATTGTACAAACACAACCCCCCCCCCCCCCCCCCCCTCTCTCTCTCTCTCTCTCTCTCTCTCTCTCTCTCTCTCTCTCTCTCTCTCTCTCTCTCTCTCTCTCTCAGGTAGAGATGTGGCAGATACTCTCCCCGATTTCCCCATTTCTGAAAACCATATGTTTCATTGGTGCTAATGTCCTCATTCCGGCATAATCAATATCCATCAACTTAATGTAGGGCTATGCGATGTACACACAGCTGGACATTTATATGTTTGTCATTTAGCAGACACTCCTGTCCAGAGTGACTTACAGTAGTGAGTGTATACTTTTGTTGTACTGGTCCCCCATGGGAATTGTATCAAACCCACAACCCTGACGTTGCATGCACCATGCTCTACCAACGGAGCCACAAGGGACCCAAGAGTCATGACGGAAAAGACTGTGTAAATAGAAAAAAAAGTCATTGATTGCCTCAACAAAACATCAAACATGAATCTCCTTAGCACAGCATTTTCCAGGGGGGAATTAGACCCTCCAGCTGATCTGTTCAATTGCATTAATTTTCTTCTCTTTTTCTGCCCATATTTTTGACAGGTCGGTGTATATATCACATTTATCTGCATTTAAGATTTTTTAATATTTATTTTTCCTCTTGGCAAGCTACACATCATAGTGTCTAGGTTTTGAAATATTGTTTGGTCTAATTATTTTTTATCAGGGGAGATGAAATTATATAAATCTCCTGCTGTGCTCACCAGCATTACAGCCTGTCCTCTGTACTCCAGCTGTGCCATAAATAGGCAGAAACCTGTGACACATTTAATTAAATTCATTGCTCAAGGCTGTCAGCGGTTCTGCCTGGCCGTCTCACTGGTCCTAATGGATGTCTTGTGGTCCATAATGACTGTTTGGCAGGTCCACACTGTTGGCTCAGCTCACATTACTACTGATGCGCCGTCACCTAGCCTTAAAGGCCAACTCCGACACTTTTCAACCTCATATTCATTATCTCCAGCACCAAATTAGTGTCTGTGAAAATGACGCTATCTGTGAAAAATGCTTCTGTGACATCACACGATAGGAATAACAGTAAAAAAAACAGTGATTTTCAAAACCTGCAATGAGTTTATAGCCAGAGGGATGGTATTTTCTTGCTCGCCAATGTCTCCATGATTTTCAGTGTATACACTTTTTAAAGTGTAACTTTTGATGTCATTGGGTAGAACTTTAAAAAAAATGTTTTCTACCAAACTTAAAAATGTGCAGTTTTCACATGTAGACACTGGTTTTCATGAATATGAGGTTGAAAGTGGTGGAGTTGCCCTTTTAAGGTATAAGCTGTAAAAAGCAAGGGTCAAAACCTCAAGATTGAACTGTTCCTATCCAAGAGGAGACAAGCACCACAGGGTTTCTTCCCTCGTATGTGAATTATTGACTTGGTTCCAATCAGAGGCCGTAAAGCATTGCAATCGACTGCTCAGCAGGAGGCACCATCGAAAGATTTCATCTAGCAAACTCAACCAGTCAATTATTTGTTTAATACATTAGTGTCGGTATCTATGCATTGTGTAAGATAACTGGTCCTAACCCTGAACCTATAGACTCTACAAGAAGCAACATCTCTTATCATCCATAATATTAGTCAAGCTATGTTGCTTGATTGTGAATGCTAAGCCACAGACTAATTAACCAGTCCTAGGATCCTAGGCTCTGACCAGTGCTGACCAGTGCTTGTGTGCTTAAAGCAATGTAGTGATGTCTCTGTCACTCAGCATAGGGGTGCAACAGGGTTGCGTGCCCCCCCCCCCACTCACTCTACGCATCTGTCAAGCTACTCAAATTTGCAGATGACACCACCTTGACTTGCCTTATCTCTAACGGTGATGAGTCTATATACTGGAGAGAGGTTGGCCGGATAGTTTCCTGGTGCAGTCACAGATGTATAATATATGCTTTCATCCATGGTAACTTAGTCAGGCATGCATACATTTTATGTATGGGTGATCCCAGGAATTAAACCCACTATCCTGGCATTGCAAGTGACATGCTCTACCAACTGAGCTACAGAGGATCAGCTCAATAACCTGGAGCTGAACATTATCAAAACCGTATCAAAACCGTGGAAATGGTGATTGTCTTCAGGGAGCATATTGATACATGTTTGATTGTGTATGTAATATTTGATATTTAATTTTGTGTTAAATTGTGTATAATTTTATTTTCTGCATTGCTGCAAATGAGACCTAGATCTCAATGCCTTTTCCCCTAAATAATAAATGAAAATAATCTATGGCTCATCTGTAAGTATGGTTGAATCATTCAGATTCCTGGGGACCATCATCTCCCTCAAGGAGGAGGACAACATTACTGCAGTCACAAAGGCACACCAGATGTACTTCTTGCACCAGCTGAAGAAATTCAGACTCTTCCAGATGATACTGATCTGGTTCTACAAAGCCATCCTTGAGTCCATTCTCACCTCTTCGATCAATGTCTGGTTTGGGAATGCGTGTGCCTGGTCCAAGGGCAAACTGCCACGGATTGTCCGGTCTGCTGAGAGGGTCATCGGTTGCACCTGCACTCCATCGAGGTCCTGCCCTTCAGGAAAAGGACGCTTGCAGGAAAGATCCTCGCCGACCTCTTTCACTCCGAGCCCTCCCTCTTCAGAAGACTCCCCCCTCTGGCAAACGGTTCAGGTCAATCACAACAAAAACCTCTAGCCACCTTAACAGCTTTTCCCCCACGCCGTGAACCTTACGAACCGGCCATCTGGTCCACTTTGATCTTCCCACTTATAGGCTTTTCACTATTCATGCACGAACTCTGCACCATGCACTTTCATCCCGGACTGCACATTGCTCTCTGCACTGCCTTTTGCGCTATGCCACGGACTGACTCCAACATATACACTACACCTGTGTTTCCCAACCCTGGTCCTCCAGTACCCTCAATAGAACACATTTTATTGTAACCCTGGACAAGCACACCTGATTCAACTTGTCAACTAATCATCGTGCCCTCAATGAGTTGAATGAGGTATGTTTTGTACCGGGCTACAACGAACATGTGTACTGCAGGACCAGGGTTTGGAAACACTGCAGTACGTGGCCAACATTATGTGGACACCTGCTCGTCAAACATCTCATTCCATGGACTTTAATATGGAGTTGCACAATATGATGTTGCCACCCCCGTGCTTCACGTTTGGGATAGTGTTCTTCGGCTTGCAAGCATTTCCCTTTTTTCCTCCAAACATAACGATGGTCATTATGGCAAACAGTTCTACTTTTGTTTCATCAGACCAGAGGACATTTCTTGAAAAGGTACAATCTTTGTCCCCATGTGCAGTTGCAAACGTTAGTCTGGCTTTTTTATAGTGGTTTTGGAGCAGTGGCTTCTTCCTTTTCTGAGCGGCGTTTCAGGTTATGTCGATTTATAAGACTTGTTTTACTGTGGATATAGATATTTTTGTACCTGTTTCATCCAGCATCTTCATAAGGTCCTTTGCTGTTGTTCTGGGATTGATTTGCACTTTTCGCACCAAGGTACATTCATCTCTAGGAGACAGAACGCTTCTCCTTTCTGAGCGGTATGACGGCTGCGTGGTCCCATGGTGTTTATACTTGTGTACTATTGTTTGTACAGATGAACGTGGTACCTTCAGATGTTTGGAAATTGCTTCCAAGGATGAACCAGACTTGTGGAGGTCTATAATTCTTTTGGCTGATTTCTTTTGATTTTTTTCCCATGATGTCAAGCAAAGAGGCATGGAGTTTGAAGGTAGGCCTTGAAATACATCCACAGGTACACCTCTAACTGACTCAAAAACTTCTGAAGCCATGACATTTTCTGGAATTTTCCAAGCTGTTTAAAGGCACAATCAACTTAGTGTATGTAAACTTCTGACCCACTGGAATTGTGATACAGTGAAATAATCTGTCTGTAAACTATTGTTGGAAAAATGACTTGTGTCATGCACACAGTAGATGTCCTAACCGACTTGCGTAAACTACTTTGTTAACAAGAAATGTGTGGAGTGGTTGTAAAAACGAGTTTTAATGCCTCCAACCTAAGTGTATGTAAACTTCCGACTTCAACTGTATATTAGCTACAATGTAGCTTAAAGTGTTTTAAAGTATAGTCTGTAGTTTTTAGCTTCAGTGCCTATAGTGTGAATAAATGTGATTCAGACACCTGAATGACGGAGACTATTGACTGTAGTAGTCTCTATCGCGTTTCAGCATTAGGACCCTAATCCAATTACCATTACATTCTATTATGTCTGGTAAGGTGGTGTAACCAGCTGTTTCTGTCTCCCAGGTTTATGAAGGAAGGGCCTATAAGGACAGCTGCACAGTGCCAATCAAGACATGACACTTTGCAAGAGCAACAATTCACAAATTGGAGTAATTCTAACTCAGTTGTTTTAGTTGCTTGGCTACAGTCCTGTCATCAACATACATCACTATACTTTTACAACCGCCTCCTATTCATGTTTAAATCAAATTTGTATGTCACATGCGCCAACTATAACAGGTGTAGACCTTACAGTGAAATGCTTACTTACAAGCCCTTAACCAACAACGCAGTTAAGAAACTTTTTATTTTATTTTTTACTTTAGTTTATTTAGTAAATATCAACACAATACAGTAACATAGGGATGCACAAATATGTTTCTATTTTAAATCCTATCAAACCATGAAGGACCGTTTTAACCCAGTCTTGAAAGAAGGAGGCTAAATGTTATCTCAGAGAATGACACACTCCAGGGTCAGTCATATATAGGTGGTTGATTATTTTTGGAGGGGTGTAAACCCATAGGGTTTTATCTCTTTGTGTAAACCCCTGCACTTCTAGAATATTCTATTGTAGCTATTTGAAAAGAGAAGAAAGACCAACCGCCAAGGTTGGGAGTTTCCCTATAGTGAAGCATTGCACTTAAAGTCTTATGCTGTACAGCCTCCGGTTACATGATTGAATCATGTTCGACTAAATAGGTTTGACAGCACCACGTCAGTTCTAAACTCACTTTTCCTCCTATACTGTCTGCTCACTCTGTTATTGAGTTTTGATGGTCCTCTGATGGGGACTGCATTGAACTGAAGAGAAAAAAGAAAATCCCCCATATTCTCTGAAAAACAAAGTTTTTTTGGGGTTAATATTTAAATCATGACTCACAATGATCCGGAACAATCTCCTTGCGGCAGCACATTTGGCCTCTAAACATTCCGTTTAAGTCTCTGACGGACACTGTTTGCCAGTGTGAGCTGATTTGATGAAGAGTACACTGTGAAAGAACCCTGATAGGTAACGTTGTCTCAGCTGTCTTGGACAAAATACAGATACAGTATAACTGCACTTGGAAGGAGAGGCTGTGGGCATATCAGTAATTGTAATGCAACAGTCCAGCTTGACCAAAAAAGGGAATTAAAGAAGATCAATCTGGAGACACTGAAATATTTTTATAACCTTTGAAAATCTCCAATTTAAAACAACTTGGATAATAGCCAGCTCTCTTTTGTGCTCTCTAAATCTTAATTTATTTGCATGGTATACAACAGATGAAAGCCTTGAATTGCCCTTTGATGAATTCATGTTTTGGGGTTGTTTGATAAAACAGATCATTGAATTACATTTTTATTTTATGAATCATCTTTTGAACAGAGCGAGAGCGTGGATGTGCTTTTCATTATGTTGGTTTGAATCCTGAGCAGTCAATCATTCAGGAAATTCCATCTACAGTGTGACAATGACAAGGTCACAAGGATCGCAGATGGCAAGGACACTGAAGAATGAAAGGCTTTGTAAAGGATCATACTTGAGTTGATGCTCTGTATAAGAAAAGGACAAAGGAAGCAAGCATATCACTCACTCACATCAATCTTGACTCAACCATAAGGCAATGCAACAATGCAACAAGGGGATAGGAGACTGTGACACCCTGTCTCTGGTATGGTGCTGGGGCATTTGTTCATTAGGGTGCATGAAAAGTAGCCAAGGCTATTCTCCTAAATCCAGCCAAATGAATGCTAATGGCAAATGCTATTGCATTGTGGATGAACTGCTAATGATCTGTTCCATTGCACCATCCCAGCCGATCAGTGTAAAGGAAACTAGTCACATAAAGGGTATTAATGTCAAAAACTGTTAGTATTTGGTCTCATATTCCTTGCCTGCAATGACCACATCATGCTTGTGACTCTGCAAACTCATTGGATGCATTTGCAGTTTGTTTTGTGTTATGTTTTGCCCAATAGTAAGTGAATAAGTAATTTATTTTTAAGTGAGTAGATAAGATGTTTATGAACAATGTATAAATGAATCCTGATAATGCCATGATTTAAAATGAATCATGAATAATGATGATAAAGGTTAGAGGCTACACCAAAACATGCTAACTAACCTCTTTCCAATAACAGGGGAGCTTAGCATTTGTATGATCTTTGTGCCTCTGTAAATTCACTCATCATTATTCATGATTATGCATAATCATGGTAGCATCCACACAAAAGTAGGAGTGTTCAGAATCATCCTCTATTCTTACTTATGACAAAAGTGACTCCAAAATACTACAATATTTTTCAACATTCAGTTCCTTTTGGGCTAAAGATAATCTAAAACAAACCTCAAATGCATCCAACAAAATGCATCTCAAATCTAAAATGATGGAATATAGAGCCAGATTAAAACATGTTGGTTCATTGTCCAAACACTCCCCTCCATATGTAGAAAGGGCAATCTTAGTGAAGTGATGTGCTCAGAAACTGAGGGCTTTTAAAGCTGAGTGTTCAGGCACAAGGACGACAATTTATGATATTCATTTGAATTTCTTCTCTGTTCAAATGTGCAGTACTGCAATTGAATGTGTCTAAATATAATTTCCAATGAATTTGGAAGATGCCTGAACTTCAATTTGAACTATTTGGTATTTATTAGGATAACCCATTAGCAGCTTCAAAATCAGCAGCTACTCTTCCTGAGGTCCACATGAATCATGATATAATCCACAGTACAGAACATATTAGTCAAGGGCTGAAATACATACATTTTAAAACATCACACAGCCTACATGTCAGCATATACACACAATATCTAGGTCTAATACATTGTGTACATATTTTTATATATATATATATATGGCTGTGTCTCTCCAGGCTCCTTTGTGAAGTAAAGTGTTATTTTATCTGTTTTTTAAACTGGTTTTATTGCTAGCTTGAGTTACCAGGGGTGGCAGAGAGTTCCAGCCTGTTCTGGACCTGGGGACTGTGAAGAGTCCTTTGGTTGCATGTCTTGTGCTGTACCGATGAGTATCCCGAACTGTGTGTCAACAGATAGTTTTATAGGCTTCCATTAAATCTCCAGATTGTATCATGTTGTTTTGAGTTGATGATATTGATCCATGAGAGCAGTGAGTGAGGGCTGTGAAAGCCTCCACATTCCATTTACATGACGTACTCAACCTTTCTGGGAGGTTATTGGCTATAAGTGTATCCTGGCGCAAACTTATTTTTTTTTTAGAACTGGTCCCGGCCAATCAAGAAGGTAGATTTAGTAGCCTACAAGTTATCTAGCTCCTCGATGCTTTCGATTGACTAGCAAGGCGTGTTAGTGTGGGTGTGATTAGTGCATAGCACTTGCTCCATGGTTCTTTATTCTGGCTGTAACTGTGCTGTGCGTACGGCTGCATTTTCAAGGGCGCGTTCCTCTTGGCGGAGCTGCACTGTCGCTCTCCACACGTGCAAGTGTCAAGAAAAATATTTCAGCACTGGAGCTGTCCACTTCAGCGTTTTGACGGACTCTTGTCACTCTTATCACGGATAGGTAATTCGTGTCACATTTGCAGTATACATTTGTGAAATCCAGGCTATTTTGAGTAGGCTAAACGCGTACTTTTCATTCAATCGAAGCCTTGCAATGCTGGGTAGCTGTTCGTGAGACACAAGGAAAAAAAGTCCCAAATCGCGGTGGAGAGTTGTCCGATTTTATCTCAGGTAAATTCCATTTATTTTCAATATGACATACAGACCAAAAGCAAAATTGTTGCATAACACATTTCAGAGTTGTATTTAATTTAATGCATGACGAAAAGGCTTCTCGGGTGATTTGCAGGAGCTAGGCTATAGCATTTTTCTTCATCTGCCAATGATTGATGGCTGTGTTTTTAAACTAAACATTCATAGGCTGGATATAGTGACCTGGTGTCAGCAAGGCCTTCGCAACGCTATGTGTGTGCTATAGGGGTGAAACCACAGATATCCTATTCAATTACTAGAGTGGCTATGTCCCCAATTTCCAAAATGATATGAAAATGGCAGCCATTGTGGTCAGGGAGAAATCCAAACCAGTCTAATTTGAATGAATGGTAGTTGTGGCATAGGTGATGCAATTCTTGCTTTTTCCTATGCAGGAACTTGAAAGTAAGGCATCTGATGTATATCAGAGATTGTGTAATATAATTACTGTCAACCTAAAATATTGTCATATGATTATAAATACATTAAACTGGTTTTATACCAATATAAATAGCCTCTAAAATATATGTAAACAGACCATAAATGTCTCAATGTTTGTTTTCTAGGAAAGCTGAGTGTTATGATAAAATATCAGTACTTGTTGCATTAAGTCCTATCATCAACTGATTTCAGCTACTGTATGGCTGTTGATTGACTGCATTGTTTGCATGGAATGTTGGCATAATGACAGTTAATTAGAAAAATATTTGGAATCATTCCACTTATACTGGCTGGAATACAGCACGTTTCGCAGCTGATTTAGGTCGGCACTCAGCTGGGGGGTAGGTTCTAGCCACGTTTGATCATTTTGTGCATCATAACCTCTCTTTGGGCAGTGTAGGATGGCTCACTTCAATTAATGGTGGCAGGAAAAGGAGTTAGTCGTGTGGGTGGGGGGAAATAACATCCTGCTATTCCTCAAGGCCGAATCATGTCCCACTATGTAGGCTACCTGCAACAGAGCAGAACAGAGCAACAGAGTTCAATACTACCCCAGGTAGTATGTCCCATCCTGTGGTAATCCTGGGGTCAACACAGGTCCTGTACCTAGGGAGTTCTGGATCCCTGGACTGAGTCATGCTCAACAGCCTGCGACAGATCCCTGCAGCTTGTGCATGTTCCTCTGCCGTTCTCACAGTGACCATTGTCCTCTTCTCTCAGCCTCAGTGTATTGACTGGCACAGCCGTTCTGCTTGCCTGGCAGCCTGTCAATGCCAACATAGGAGCTGCTCTCTAAGGATGCATTTAGATTTAAATTCCTCTACTTCCAGGCGCCTCTGTCTGTGCACCATGGACAGCAAACAAACAGAATTTGTTTTTGGGACCAACCAAACAGTTGTCAGCCCGCTGGGTGTCTTTGTTGGGTTCTAGGACAGAGAAGAGAAGAGGTGTTCTCGGTGTACCAGAGATGAGGAGTCCCAGCAGGGCAAGGAGATTTGGTCTCAGTCATTCTCTACATGCACAGAGAACTATGGCAGTGTGCCTCACACAGATGTGATTATACAGCTTCTGCGTGATGGTCTGTGTTTCCAAAAAAAAACATTGTCTCTGCCATTTTTGTGTATGCTTACCAGTGTGTGTGGTTGTGTTTGTGTACGTTTTGTAAACCATTCTGCTCATTGGCGAACTTGTTAGTGTAATTAGTTCCAGGTCTTTGCTCTGTGGGTCCGTGGATGAGATCTTTGGCTAAATAGGATTCATTCCCATGAACGCTTTGTGCAAACCCCCCCCCCCCCAATGATCCCAGCATGAAAAGGAGGACTGGTTGGGATTCTAATCAGCACATACCCAGAATGGACCTGTGAAGAGAAACATGTCACAACTCTAGTCAGACCTAGAACCTCAAGCCTTACTGTGAAAATGGATTCATTGAACTAATCTTTTAAATCCACCAGTTTGTATAATGCAGGAAGGGAAAGAAAATCATGTAGGCGCTAAACTTGGATGACATTCCACAGTAGCTAGGTTTCCATCCAATTTGCGACAGATTTTCATGCGAATATTATATAAAATCTGCATGGGGGGGGGGGGGGAATCACATTTTTCCCAAGCAGAGATTTGTTTCCATCGACCTGACTTGTTGCAAATAAAAGGCTGTGTGTGACGACAGTGCACATAAAAACCACTCTTGATAAGTTCGCATGTACCAAATAAAAACAAATTCAATGTTTCCATTGGAAAATGCAATCTATTGATGGTTTTGTCACAAACTATTGCAATAAAGGGCAAACTTACCCAATCAGGTTTTTGCGCATGCTCTCAAGGCATAAGTTCACTCCCATCTCCAATTACTCAAGCTAATAGCAAAATTATCTTTATTAAATAACGGATTAAACAACATCTCATGGAATGGCAGGGACTGTGAGGACACACACACACAGAGAGACACATGATGTCATTGCATACAAATTATGACCCTAGATATTTATTTGTTAAGGAGCATCAAGCTCATCACCATACACTTTCACCACCCTGTGAAGTTCATTCTAACTTTCATCTGTAGCCTAATAAACTGCATGCTTTTTCAAATTGTAGTGGGCACACACTGGTTGAATCAACTTTGTTTCCACACCATTTTAATGAAATGATGTTGAATTGATGTCTGTGCCTAGTGGGATGACCGCAACTTTGCCTTTACATGATGGTTATTCTATCAAAAATTGAGCAAGAAATCGTTTGCACTTCAATTTGTCGCATAAATAATTTTACAGGTACAAAAAGATCCCACTGTGTCAAACGAATAAATTGTCTTTCGACATTTATAAAACTGTACCGACCCTTCCTGTTTCCATCACAGATGTCATGATTTATTTTTGTTATACGGTATGACTTTAGGCACATAAAACGTGTTTAGAGACCTGTGCAGAGGAGGTGTCAGACTGAATACTAATGGAGAACCAAGGTGTCCTGATCTGCCCCTGATACACGGCTCACAGGATTCAACCCATTCTAATTCCAGTCCACGATTCATTTCCTGTTTGGCATATGCTCTGTCTTTGCCAAAAATGTCTCTGCGGGACAAAACTAGATTCTATATAACACCCAAGAACTCCCATCAGAGCTGCCTGGCAGTGCCAGACATGGTCTCGTTCTGATAGATCCTGTCTGACCAGTGGAGTGTAGACAGCCTACATACAGGATAACTGGGAGTGAGCGCTAGATCAGAGGGATTTAAAGAGCACCATGGTGCTCTTATCTTCCTCCAAAATGATCAATATTTAACTACACCAAGACGGTGCAGTGAGCGTCATCCATCTTGTTCACCACCATTGGGTGCCTTGCTTCTACAGAGCGCAAACACAGTTTGAGGTCTTAGTTAAAATTAACAAGCTAATCAAACTGATTCAGAAGTTTCTGTAGAAAATAATCCACACTTGGATCCACACATTGAGTAAGTAGTAGTGTAAGACATCTAACAGTGTGTGTTGACCACTCATTCACAAAATTACATTCAGAGATGGTCACTGCATGTGAAAGTGCTCCTCTTTTAGCTTGAGCAAATTCACTATGCTGTTGCTCTGCCAAAAACACTGCACAATCGTTTTTCTTGCTTTATTACAGTAATACCCAGTTCTTCATAGGTATTACGGGTCTTGTTAAATGGAAAAATATGAAAGATACAAGTGCCAATAAAAGGGCCTAGAATGAAACCCATATCTCAAGACCTAGTAGAAGAATATTCAGGCTGTCGCAGTGCAGCTCATTCAGACTGGGATTCTCTCTCTGCCGTGCATGTATGTCAGGTCCGGCCCCAAGGAGTGGCCATGTTTTCCGCTCCATCCACCCCCACCCCCCCAAAAGTATCCAGGGGCATTTAAATCATTCAGAGTGGTCTGACCCAGCTGCTCCTGTAGGAAACGAGTGAGAAGCCAGCCTGACAGAACCACAGCACTCATCCCCTACATATTTCTCTGGATTTAGCCTGAGTTGTAGTATGTGGGCCAAAAGATAAAGGTTGTTGCCATCTTAGACATATTGAGTCTTTATCCCCTTTTGTAAATAAATGTCGTTTTCACTGGAGTAAATTCTGGATCATAGGCTACACATTCTGAGTGTCTCATGAGCTAAGATTCGTGTAAAACATTCTTACTAAAACACCAGCCAAGTGTGAGGGGAAGTATATTATTTTGTGACAGTTACTTGGCAAAAGCTTTGGTTTAGCAGATCTGCTAGACAACCAGTGGAATATTTCTGAATTCCCTTTATGGTACAAAGCACTGACCAACTTGTCAGCTTCAACTTGCCTCCACAAGAAAAATAAATAAGTTAAAACCCCCATTCAGTCTTTGTTATTCATTTAAGTAATCACTATGTCTAAACCACTGTTTAATAATTTATTTCCCTGAGCCTGTTTTGGCCCTTGAAATGCTCAGTGGTCGTGCAGGCATTAGGAAACAAATGGGATGATATTTACAGACATTGTCACGTCTACTCCAGCTCACCCACTCTGGTGCTCATTGTTGCCAGTTTACTTATTATTACGCACACCTGCCACCATCGTTATGCACACCTGCGCCTCATCAGACTCACCTGGACTCAATCACCTGTTTGATTACCTTCCCTATGTCACTCCCTTTGGTTCTTTCCTTAGGCATTATTGTTTCATGTCTGTATGCTACCCGTGTTTCTTGGTTTGGTCCATGTTCATTTATTTATTAAATGATTCACTCCCTATACTTGCTTCCCGACTCCCAGTGAACATGTTACAGTATAACGCCTCACCAAAGGGGAGCATCGGGTAGTGTTTTGTGTTATTATTATTTTTGTTAGTGTAGGTGATGTCGGGTCCAGGTACCGGAGAAATCGGGGATGCCTCAGCTGGCTCATCAGGCTTCCATGCCTCAGCTGGCTCATCAGGCTTCCATGCCTCAGCTGGCTCATCAGGTTTACAAGACCCGGTTTCGCCATCAAGCGTCCCTTGCCATGTCTACCGAGGACACCTCAGCTAGCTCAGACTCCCATACCTCAGCTTGCACGACAGATTCTCCATGCCTCAGCCGGTTTGTCAGGCCCCCGCACCTCAGCAGAATCTATCGACTCGCTCCTGGTCTCCGGGATCGTACCTCTCGTCGACGGCTGGAGCTGCGCGTCAGGGAGAGGGTACTGTCACGTATACTCCCTCTCTGGCGCTCAAGGTCGTCAGGCTGCTCATTATTATGCACACCTGTCACCATCGTTACGCGCCTCATCACTCACCTGGACTCAATCACCTGCCTGATTACCTTCCCTATAACTGTCACTCCCTTTGGTTCTTTTCCTAGGCGTTATTGACTCTGTGTTTATGTCTGTACGCTGCTCATGTTTCTTATTTTGTCCATATTCGTCTATTTATTATTAAATTCACTCCCTGTACTTGCTTCCCGACTCCCAGTGTACACGTTACACACAGCCTTGATTGGCTGATAGGATGTTCTAGAGCCCACTCCCTTACCCAGATGAACAGTCATTGGTCTATTATAATCAGATCACATTGTGACATCATGTGGGCCAAAAATTCCATCCTTCCTGAAAAGGCTGAAATTCTGTTTTCTTTTTCTTCTCCAAACGGCTCACACAAAGGGCATTTTATGTAATCTTCACAATTTCAGAGTGTTATTTGGAAATATATATATTTTTTAAAACGGAAAATCATGTTTATAATTGCACTGCCCCTTTAACCTCAAAACGGTGAGGACTGCTACACTGCTCAGTCTCTCTATGAGCAGTTCCAGCTCCAGGGGAAGATGTTTAGTCATGAGAGACAGATTATTTATTAGATCTATCAGGGGGTGCCAGAACCTGTAGTCAGGATGGTAGTGTGTGTGTGCCAGGTCTGGTCAGCCAGCGATAGCCTCCCTGTGGTTTTCCTCAGATGCCCTGTGAGCTCTATAGACTCTTCCCACAACCGGGTGCCATGAGTCTTGCAGCAATATGTGAGCTCCAATTCCCAGATACAGTCAGACTTCCCATCATTGAAGATATCTGACATGAGCAAAGGAGATTATTATTATTTTTAACCTGCTCATGTTTTTATATGATCCTCTGCATGGTCTTTCTTCTCCTTATTCACAGTGCAAGCTCTTCACTTTCATTTAACTTAGTTCTAGTGTCTGGAAACACCTTTTACACTAGCTAACATTTTAAATGATCTCCTCTTTCCATTGATATTTAATACTGCATTGTTGGGAAAGAGCTTGCAAGTAAGCATTTTCTCTGTACTGTTTTACACCTGTTATATCCTGTGCACGTGACAAATCGTATGTTTCCTCAGTACATTTTGAGTAGATTCAACAAAGATGACCACCCTGGACCTTGCCATTACTCCTGATTTCAATACCATCTAATATGAGACAGCACACAGACAGACCACTCCGCAGACACATCCTGGCTCCTAAGCCTCATCACTGCGTCTCTGTATCACCCGTCCCCCATCACCTCAACACTCTGAGCTAAGGGAGGAAGGACACATCACTGGGTGAGGTTAATTACACCAGCATAATTATCGCCTCCTGTCACTTAGAGGACTTTGATGAGCTTGTGTTCACAATCTGTCTCTGTCTGTCTGAGCTGCTAGTTAGTGGAGGTCCACGGAAGGAGGCTGTATCAGTAAAGGGCTATGGGTGTGAGGAGAGAGTGTCCTCCAAATCCTGTCATTGAGCAGGAGGGAATAGTACACCAAAAGCCCTAAGAACTGAAGCCTAAAGCCCTTCAACTGGAGAATGACAGGAGAGGACAGAGTCACGGAAGGACTCCTGTTGTACTCTGGATGAATGGGATTGGATTTCAGATCACAACATGTGTCCTCTAAGTACCCATGTAATCAACTTGAATCCAACTGCCCCATTTTCAATAATGGAATTCATGGTCACTTATAAACCGAGTGGAATGAGCACAAGTAGTTAGTTACATGTGTTGTGTTTTTTGTCTGGAAATTACTGGGTTTTGTTCTATAATTCCCATCCATTTCATTTGTTGGTTTATGTTTACTGCTCCATTTCATCCCCCTGTGCACATACTGGTTGAATCAACGTTGTTTCTACGTGTTTCTATTTCAATGAAATTATGTTTGAACCAAGTGGAATAGATGTTGAATTGACATCTGTGCCCAGTGGGATGTGATTGAGCTCAGCCGCTTCTGCTCATCAATGTGGTGATGGATCATATGTCACTAGGCCTGAGAATGGAACCAGTAAGAGCAAGGCATGTAATGCAAGCACACAAACACCACACAAGTTGTTCAGTATATCAGTTTGATAGTAACTCTTGATAAAATGGCAAGGCTAATTAACCATATCACTCAACTGATATTTATGCCATGCACGCAGTAATGAACACCTCTCTCACCCCCCCCCCCCCCTCTCTATCTATAGTAATGGGAGTGCTCATGTCTAAGAAGCAGCAGGTGCAGAAATGCACCTCGGTCGTCTCTGCCTTTCAGCAGGGCATGAAGGAACGCCCTCCAACCACAACAAACCAGGGGGAAAGATCTGGAGAGGGGCCGGCTGAATCCTTGCCACTACCAAATCCAAAGGAGGAGGGGGAGCACGGGGAGGCAGACGGCAAAGTGGGACCCTCGGGGACCTCCCAGCAAGCTGCTGCTCCAGGTCCGGCTCCCACCAGGGACGAGTGTAAGGTCAACCAGGAGGCCTGGAATAGGTTACGGGATGGGAAGGGGGTGGAACCTGAGGATCTGGACAAGACCGGCCATCAGCTCATCCCACCTGCATTTGTACGTCCCAAGAGAGATGCCAATGATGACCAGCCTGTTGAAATAGCACTGGGACAGAGAGAGCAGGTAGGGTATTCTACTATAAAGGGTTTACTTTGACTAAATCCACACTTTGTTCTTTAAATCCCCGGATCTTGGAATTTTAAAGATGAAAGGAATTACCATGGCAACCGTATTATCTCCCATGCATTCCAGTTGAGTTGATGTTCTGACTGAAAAGAGACCTAAACAACTGTTAAGTATGGTGAGTCTTATCATTTTCTAGCATAGGTGAAATAAGCATTTATAGATGAGCAAGGAAGCATTTCGTTGGACGGTGTATACCATGTCTATCCCGTGCATATGACTAATTAAAAACACCAGCTATTTCCATGCCACGATATCATTTTTGTCTAAGTGCTCTTCATAGAGCGCGTGCTGTGGTGGGGGTGGGTACTCGGGCTGTCTCAGAGAGGAGGCCTTGGCCCTGCCTCACTACCCAGGGCCACCATAACTAATTGGGATCCTGATGTGGTCAGGGATGGGGGCGGGGTTCAGGAGTGTACCAGATGACCAATCAGCCGGTTGGGGCTATTGGGAAGAGTACATTGTTATAATAGGACTCTTAGAGAGGATTGTTATGCTTTCTATCACTAATGGTGCTCATCAGATATACCAAATTGAATAGAGAGCGGACTACTTGCAGCAATTAACAATGATATGTTACAATAATACGAGCTCCAGGGTCAGACTGGAGAGGAAAAGATAAAACATTAACATCTGCCTGAAACGGATGGCCATAGCAGCAACAAAATGAATGGCATATATTACTATAGCACTTACAGATCAGACCTAAATTACACTGTTTATATTTGGAGCTGTAGGATACTTGGCATAAGAGTAAAAAAAAAATCATAATTAGTCATCAAGGAGTTACAAAAAAATCTGCTATAATTGTGATATTGGAAAGCAGTTTCAGCCTCCTTCCTGGTTGGGTAGAACCAATAGTCATTTCTCCTTTCCGATCAGCCTCTTCAGAATAATAAGAATCCTCCCACATAATGAGAAGATAAGCTAGTTGGAAACTACTGTTGAGTTGCATCCGTTTCATAATGTGATGGGTGTAGACCACACTGTCTGTGGGATATAATTCATAGGTTTGAGTATTGAGCATGGAGGAGGTATGGTTCCTTCTGGCTATGGTCACCTGTCAAGGACCAGGTTTGACAAGGTCAGTCCAGATGACCATGATAGGATAAAAACAACGGTTAAAAAGGTAAGTACACAGACAGTGAATTGAATCTAACTTATTATTCTAATAATAATAACTTCCTGTGCTTTAGTCAAACTTCCCACTATAATAATTTTCACTGTGTTGACAGTCAAGTGTGTACCTCCTGTAAATACAGTCCTGAGGGACAGACCTGAAATCAGAGGAGACTAAACCCGATACTGCTAGAATGTCACTCCAAACGTATTCAATTACTACGAAAGAAATCATTGCTGTCTAAGCTTTGAATCCAAACATAAATACAAATATTTGAGTATGTGACATAATCAGCAGACAATGGTATAATTATTTGTATTCACTGTTTAATCAAGCCAATACCCAGTCAAGACTGTAACTTCAAGGAGAGGACCGCTAGCCTTCATCATGGTGCCATCTGATTCAAAGCTGCTCTGTCTGAGAGTCTGTGTGTGAGTGACTTAAATTTCACAGACCTACGGATGCATCTTTCACCTAGTTGATTTGAAATAGAACTCGCAGTCCTCCTACGTAGGCATCAAACCCCAATGAGTTTTATGATTTTAGTATGCCCTTTAACCTAGTGACCTTAATTGCCTTTTCCTCCAGCCGGTCAATGATGAGATGTGCGAGGTGTGTGAGGTGTGGACGGCCAACGACCTGTTCCCCTGCAGGACCTGCACACGAGTCTTCCATGACGGCTGTCTGAGGGAGTTGGGCTACCTGCGCACCGAACTCCTGCAGGAGATGAGGGAGACAGCACACACTTCGACAGGCTGGAGCTGCTACTACTGCGTGAGTCACTCAATCTGAACCTCCTATTGGCTATTCACATGGACCAACCACGCTCCACAAAGTTGTTTTACATTTTTTGTATCTCTATTTTTTTACCTTGAGTCATACCCGCTACTGTTAAAAAAGAAGAAAAAAATTGTTTTATTGTCACATACATCGGATTGGTGCTGTGACATGTTATTTTACAGGGCAGCCATAGCAGTACAAATTAAGGTTAAGTGCCTTGCTCAAGGGCACAAACATATTTTTCACCTTTTCAGCTTGGGTATTTGAACCAGCAACCTTTCGGTTACTGGCCCAACGCTCTGACCACTAACAGCACACACTTTATGAACCTGAACACACCATGTACCCAAATACTATGCAGCACAATTCTGCCAATTGACTTTTTCTGGCCCAAGATCAGTGTTTTTTAGTTTTTATTTTATTTCACCTTTATTTAACCAGGTAGGCTAGTTGAGAACAAGTTCTCATTTGCAACTGAGACTTGGCCAAGATAAAGCATAGCAGTTATAGCAGTGACATATACAACAACACAGTTACACATGGAATAAACAAAACATACAGTCAATAATACAGTAGAAAAAAAAGAAAACAAAGTCTATATACAGTGAGTGCAAATAAGGTAAGATAAGGGAGTTAAGGCGAAGTAATTACAATATAGCAATTAAACACTGGAATGGTAGATGTGCAGAAGATGACTGTGCAAGTAGAGATACTGGGGTGCAAAGGAGCAAGATAAATAAATACAGTATGGTGATGAGGTAGTTGGGTGGGCTGTTTACAGATTGGCTATGTGCAGTGATCTGTGAGCTGATCTGACAGCTGGTGCTTAAAGCTAGTGAGGGAGATATGAGTCTCCAGCTCCAGTGATTTTTGCAGTTCGTTCCAGTCATTGGCAGTAGAGAACTGGAAGGAAAGGCGGCCAAAGGATGAATTGGCTTTGGGGGTGACCAGTGAGATATACCTGCTGGAGCGCGTGCTATGAGTGGGTGCTGCTATGGTGACCAGTGAGCTGAGATAAGGCGGGGCTTTACCTAGCAGAGACTTGTAGATGACCTGGAGCCAGTGGGTTTGTCGACGAGAGTGACGCGAGGGCCAGCCAACGAGAGCGTACAGGTCGCAGTGGTGGGTAGTATATGGGGCTTTGGTGACAAAACGGATGGCACTGTGATAGACTGCATCCAATTTGTTGAGTAGAGTGTTGGAGGCTATTTTGTAAATGACATTACTAAAGTCGAGGATCGGTAGGATGGTCAGTTTTACAAGGGTATGCTTGGCAGCATGAGTGAAGGATGCTTTGTTGCGAAGTAGGAAGCTAATTCTAGGTTTAATTTTGGATTGGAGATTCTTAATGTGAGTCTGGAAGGAGAGTTTACAGTCTAACCAGACACCTAGGTATTTATATTTATCCACATATTCCAAGTCAGAGCCGTCCAGAGTCGTGATGCTGGATGGGCAGGCAGGTGCGGGCAGTGATCGGTTGAAGAGCAGGCATTTAGTTTGGGGGAGAGGGAGAAAAAGACACCTTTTCATCTCAGAAGAGTTCAGCTCTACACTCAAGGTGCTATCTAGAAGCTAAACGTGGTTTTTGGCTGTCCTCATAGGAGAACCCTTTGAAGAACCCTTTTTGGTTCCAGGTAGAACCTTTTCCACAGAGGGTTCTACATGGAACCCCAAAGAGTTCTACCTGGAACCAAAAAAGGTTACCCAATGGGGACAGCCAAAGAACCGTCGTCAACGCTGCAGAAACAAATACTATTTATTTTATCGCCTAGTACAGTCATCCAAAATGTCTAGCTGTGTCCCCATTTGACATTTTAATTTCACAGCTTTGGTGTTGTGCCATTATCACCTCTCTTCTCATCCACAGACTTGGGGCTTTGACTGAAGTGGTTAGAGCTCGTGCTGCTGTCACTTCTGACTAGACTTTTCCACTGTCAAGGGGACCAGAAGGTCACAGCAACATTGTCCCTACATTTTATTGTTATTGCTTAAGGGTCTTTGTAACATAAAAGGAATTACTTTTAATATGTTATAATTTGATTCGGTGCACAAATCCCCAAAGTACTCATGATAGAATAACCTATTTAAACTTGTTTGGATTGTAGATTAACACATACATAAAAACAACTCCAGGTGTTACTCGGGAGATGACAATATCATCAGAAATATCTAGGGTAGGTCATCCAATTTATTACTGTTGTTGTACTATATATACAAAAGTATGTGGACACCCCTTCAAATTAGTGGATTCGGCTATATCAGCCACACTCATTCATGACGTGTATACAATTGAGCACACAGCCATGCAATCTCCATAGACACACATTGGTAGTAGAATGGCCGTACTTGTAATGTCCGGGATGCAGTGGAGGAAGGAGACAGAGAGTTCAGAGTAGGCAC
This sequence comes from Oncorhynchus kisutch, assembly GCF_002021735.2. Taxonomy (NCBI): domain Eukaryota; kingdom Metazoa; phylum Chordata; class Actinopteri; order Salmoniformes; family Salmonidae; genus Oncorhynchus; species Oncorhynchus kisutch. The sequence continues at coordinate 14,935,722 of NC_034196.2, forward strand.
GTCTTTAATACACCGACCAGGTGAAAAAGCAGACGCCACTCAACACAAATACCCCAAACCACAGGGGAACTAAACTGTATGCAAAAAAACAGCTCACCTACACGAAACAGCCGTGACATACATGCGTGCACGACAAGTACACATAGAACAATCCCGCACAAAGAGCAGGCGGGCCGGCTGGCTAATAAAGCCCAAATAATATCCAAATTAACAACCGGTGTAACCAATAAACAGACAAGGAGGGGGAGGGAAAAAATCAGTGGCAGCTAGTAGGCCGGTGACGACGAGCGCCACCCGAACGGGAAGGGGAGCCACCTTCGGTAGGAGTCTTCAGTACTGAAGAGCTCTGTGAATTTCAATGTGGCACAGTCATAGGATGTCACCTTTTGAAAAAAGTAAGTTTGTCAAATTTCTTCCTGCTGGTCAACAGTAAGTGCTGTTCTTGTGAAGTGGAAACATCTAGGAGTAACAACAGCTCAGCCGAAGTGGTAGGCCACACAATCTCACAGAATGGGACTGCTGAGTGCTGAAGCGTTTAAAAATCATCTGTCCTCGGTTGCAACACTCACTACCGAGTTCCAAACTGCCTCTGGATCAACATCCGCACAATAACTGTTTGTTGGGAGCTTCATAACATGGGTTTCCATGGCCGAGCAGCCGCACACAAGCCTAAGATCACCATGCCAAGCGTCGGCTGGAGTGGTCATTGGACTCTGGAGCAGGGGAAACCACGTTCTGGAGTGATGAATCACGCTTCACCATCTGGCAGTCCGACGGACGAATCTGGGTATGGTGGATGCCAGGAGAGCGCTACCTGCCCGAATGCATAGTGCCAACTGTAAAATTTGGTGGAGGAGGAATAATGGTCTGGGGCTGTTTGTCATGATTCGGGGTTGGCCTCTTTGTTCCAGTGAAGGGAAATCTTAATGCTACAGCATACAATGACATTCTAGACTATTCTGCTCTTCCAACTTTGTGGCAACAGTTTGGGGAAGGCCATTCCTGTTTCAGCATGATAATGCCCACATGCGCAAAGCTAGGTCCATACAGAAATGGTTTGTCGAGATCGGTGTGGAAGAACATTTCTGGCCTGCACAAAGCCCTGACCTCAACCCCATCTAACACCTTTGGGATGAATTGCCTAATCGTCCAACATCAGTGCCGACCTCCCTAATGCTCTTGTGGCTGAATGGAAGCAAGTCCCTGCAGCAATGTTCAAACATCTAGTGGGAAGCCTTCCCAGAAGAGTGGAGGCTGTTATAGCAGCAAAGGGGGCACCAACTCCATATTAATGCCCATGATTTTGCAATAAGATGTTCGATGAGCAGGTGTCCACATACTCTTTCTCACGTAGTGTATGTTTACTATAGCTCCCTGAGGATTTCAAATGGGATTATTTTCACCATGAACTGATCTTGAGCAATAGTTTAACAAACCTGCCAGAGAATACACATACATACAGTAGCCAAGAAAGTGGGTTGTGGTGTTTTAATTATACACCAAGTTCAACACATCCCACTATGTACAGATACAGAACAGATTTTGCTCTTTCAAACATGAAGTCAGCAGTCTCCCAGTGCTGAGGTGATTTGATCATGGTGGATATTGAGTGAGAGTGAGTATGGAAGACTGCCAGGCCCAGGAAACTCCGTCCCCATGCAGGCTAATCAATGCACTCACAAGTATGGGATTATTTGTTGACTCGTATTGAATGCAGTGTGTTTACGCAATCCTCAGAAATACTAAAGTACTAATGTTACCCAGCAGGCTGTCTCTAGCAGCCCCCAGATTTGATTCACCACCTCTTCATCCCCTCCTCTTCTGATGTTTTCCTGTTCGGAGACCCCCTGTTGTGATATCTGGCAGGCAGAGTTTGGACTACTTAGCATACGTGTGATAAATAAACTCTCTAAAGCAGGTCTTCCCAAACTGGGGTACGTGCAATGCCGTCAGGGGTATGACAAATAAAAATATTGGCCTTTCACATTTTCAAACAGTACATTTTTTATATTTTCCAATGTGGCTGTACATTTGGGTGATGTTTTTTTTCTCGCCTGAGTAGCCACGTTTCACTAACATAAATAAAATTGAACCATCTAGTCTTCAGCGGAATAACAACCAAATGTCAATATACAGGTAGCCTAGTCATATAATTAACATCCAAACACATTAACCGTTACTCTCTCGTGGGAATTCCACTAACAGTTTGTATGTAGCCAAATGTAGCTGCTGCTCATTCCGTTTGCTCAAATTGATAAATGGTTCAAATAAAATAAGGCCCATGTATGTGTCTCTATGGACCAGCTCTACCAGCAGTACTACATCTGCACCTGTCGACGACCCAAGTTGTTCTGCTTCCACGAGCACATCCAATGCCAGCATCAGTAATTCTACATTTGTTGTTAGCCCAGCTAGCATGGACACTGACAGTTGTGAATCTGATGCAGCCTAAGAGCTACTGCACCCTTACCCAGGAAAGCACCGAACAACAGACCATCAAATGCACAAATATGATGAGAACTACATTGATTTGGGGTTCACTTATATTGGGAGTAGTACCTTTCCTCAGCCATAGTGTGTTATATGTTCAAAAGTACTACAGTGCCTTGCAAAAGTATTCGGCCCCCTTGAACTTTGCGACCTTTTGCCACATTTCAGGCTTCAAACATAAAGATATAAAACTGTATTTTTTTGTGAAGAATCAACAACAAGTGGGACACAATCATGAAGTGGAACGACATTTATTGGATATTTCAAACTTTTTTAACAAATCAAAACTGAAAAATTGGGCGTGCAAGATTATTCAGCCCCTTTACTTTCAGTGCAGCAAACTCTCTCCAGAAGTTCAGTGAGGATCTCTGAATGATCCAATGTTGACCTAAATGACTAATGATGATAAATACAATCCACCTGTGTGTAATCAAGTCTCCGTATAAATGCACCTGCACTGTGATGGTCTCAGAGGTCCGTTAAAAGCGCAGAGAGCATCATGAAGAACAAGGAACACACCAGGCAGGTCCGAGATACTGTTGTGAAGAAGTTTAAAGCCGGATTTGGATACAAAAAGATTTCCCAAGCTTTAAACATCCCAAGGAGCACTGTGCAAGCGATAATATTGAAATGGAAGGAGTATCAGACCACTGCAAATCTACCAAGACCTGGCCGTCCCTCTAAACTTTCAGCTCATACAAGGAGAAGACTGATCAGAGATGCAGCCAAGAGGCCCATGATCACTCTGGATGAACTGCAGAGATCTACAGCTGAGGTGGGAGACTCTGTCCATAGGACAACAATCAGTCGTATATTGCCCAAATCTGGCCTTTATGGAAGAGTGGCAAGAAGAAAGCCATTTCTTAAAGATATCCATAAAAAGTGTTGTTTAAAGGTTGCCACAAGCCACCTGGGAGACACACCAAACATGTGGAAGAAGGTGCTCTGGTCAGATGAAACCAAAATTGAACTTTTTGGCAACAATGCCAAACGTTATGTTTGGCGTAAAAGCAACACAGCTCATTTTTTTATTTTTTTTATTTCACCTTTATTTAACCAGGTAGGCTAGTTGAGAACAAGTTCTCATTTGCAACTGCGACCTGGCCAAGATAAAGCATAGCAGTGTGAGCATACAACAAAGAGTTACACATGGAGTAAACAATTAACAAGTCAATAACACAGTAGAAAACAAAGGGGGGGTCTATATACAATGTGTGCAAAAGGCATGAGGAGGTAGGCAAATAATTACAATTTTGCAGATTAACACTGGAGTGATAAAAGATCAGATGGTCATGTACAGGTAGAGATATTGGTGTGCAGAAGAGCAGAAAAGTAAATAAATAAAAACAGTATGGGGATGAGGTAGGTGAAAAGGGTGGGCTATTTACCAATAGACTATGTACAGCTGCAGCGATCGGTTAGCTGCTCAGATAGCTGATGTTTGAAGTTGGTGAGGGAGATAAAAGTCTCCAACTTCAGCGATTTTTGCAATTCGTTCCAGTCACAGGCAGCAGAGTACTGGAACGAAAGGCGGCCAAATGAGGTGTTGGCTTTAGGGATGATCAGTGAGATACACCTGCTGGAGCGCGCGCTACGGATGGGTGTTGCCATCGTGACCAGTGAGCTGAGATAAGCCGGAGCTTTACCTAGCATAGACTTGTAGATGACCTGGAGCCAGTGGGTCTGGCGACGAATATGTAGTGAGGGCCAGCCGACTAGAGCATACAAGTCGCAGTGGTGGGTGGTATAAGGTGCTTTAGTGACAAAACGGATGGCACTGTGATAGACTGCATCCAGTTTGCTGAGTAGAGTGTTGGAAGCCATTTTGTAGATGACATCGCCGAAGTCGAGGATCGGTAGGATAGTCAGTTTTACTAGGGTAAGCTTGGCGGCTTGAGTGAAGGAGGCTTTGTTGCGGAATAGAAAGCCGACTCTTGATTTGATTTTCGATTGGAGATGTTTGATATGAGTCTGGAAGGAGAGTTTGCAGTCTAGCCAGACACCTAGGTACTTATAGACGTCCACATATTCTAGGTCGGAACCATCCAGGGTGGTGATGCTAGTCGGGCATGCAGGTGCAGGCAGCGACCGGTTGAAAAGCATGCATTTGGTTTTACTAGCGTTTAAGAGCAGTTGGAGGCCACGGAAGGAGTGTTGTATGGCATTGAAGCTTGTTTGGAGGTTAGATAGCACAGTGTCCAAAGACGGGCCGAAAGTATATAGAATGGTGTCGTCTGCGTAGAGGTGGATCAGGGAATCGCCCGCAGCAAGAGCAACATCATTGATATACACAGAGAAAAGAGTAGGCCCGAGAATTGAACCCTGTGGCACCCCCATAGAGACTGCCAGAGGACCGGACAGCATGCCCTCCGATTTGACACACTGAACTCTGTCTGCAAAGTAATTGGTGAACCAGGCAAGGCAGTCATCCGAAAAACCGAGGCTACTGAGTCTGCCGATAAGAATATGGTGATTGACAGAGTCGAAAGCCTTGGCAAGGTCGATGAAGACGGCTGCACAGTACTGTCTTTTATCGATGGCGGTTATGATGTCGTTTAGTACCTTGAGTGTGGCTGAGGTGCACCCATGACCGGCTCGGAAACCAGATTGCACAGCGGAGAAGGTACGGTGGGATTCGAGATGGTCAGTGACCTGTTTGTTGACTTGGCTTTCGAAGACCTTAGATAGGCAGGGCAGGATGGATATAGGTCTGTAACAGTTTGGGTCCAGGGTGTCTCCCCCTTTGAAGAGGGGGATGACTGCGGCAGCTTTCCAATCCTTGGGGATCTCAGACGAGATGAAAGAGAGGTTGAACAGGCTGGTAATAGGGGTTGCGACAATGGTGGCAGATAGTTTCAGAAATAGAGGGTCCAGATTGTCAAGCCCAGCTGATTTGTACGGGTCCAGGTTTTGCAGCTCTTTCAGAACATCTGCTATCTGGATTTGGGTAAAGGAGAACCTGGAGAGGCTTGGGCGAGGAGCTGCGGGGGGGGCGGAGCTGTTGGCCGAGGTTGAAGTAGCCAGGCGGAAGGCATGGCCAGCCGTTGAGAAATGCTTATTGAAGTTTTCGATAATCATGGATTTATCAGTGGTGACCGTGTTACCTAGCCTCAGTGCAGTGGGCAGCTGGGAGGAGGTGCTCTTGTTCTCCATGGACTTCACAGTGTCCCAGAACTTTTTGGAGTTGGAGCTACAGGATGCAAACTTCTGCCTGAAGAAGCTGGCCTTAGCTTTCCTGACTGACTGCGTGTATTGGTTCCGGACTTCCCTGAACAGTTGCATATCACGGGGACTATTCGATGCTATTGCAGTCCGCCACAGGATGTTTTTGTGCTGGTCGAGGGCAGTCAGGTCTGGGGTGAACCAAGGGCTGTATCTGTTCTTAGTTCTGCATTTTTTGAACGGAGCATGCTTATCTAAAATGGTGAGGAAGTTACTTTTAAAGAATGACCAGGCATCCTCAACTGACGGGATGAGGTCAATGTCCTTCCAGGATACCCGGGCCAGGTCGATTAGAAAGGCCTGCTCACAGAAGTGTTTTAGGGAGCGTTTGACAGTGATGAGGGGTGGTCGTTTGACTGCGGCTCCGTAGCGGATACAGGCAATGAGGCAGTGATCCTGGTTGAAGATCCTGGTTGATCCTGGTTGAATCCTGGTTGAAGACAGCGGAGGTGTATTTGGAGGGCCAGTTGGTCAGGATGACGTCTATGAGGGTGCCCTTGTTTACAGAGTTAGGGTTGTACCTGGTGGGTTCCTTGATGATTTGTGTGAGATTGAGGGCATCTAGCTTAGATTGTAGGACTGGCGGGGTGTTAAGCATATCCCAGTTTAGGTCACCTAACAGAACAAACTCTGAAGCTAGATGGGGGGCGATCAATTCACAAATGGTGTCCAGGGCACAGCTGGGAGCTGAGGGGGGTCGGTAGCAGGAGGCAACCGTGAGAGACTTATTTCTGGAGAGAGTAATTTTCAAAATTAGTAGTTCGAACTGTTTGGGTATGGACCTGGAAAGTATGACATTACTTTGCAGGCCATCTCTGCAGTAAACTGCAACTCCTCCCCCTTTGGCAGTTCTATCTTGACGGAAGATGTTATAGTTGGGTATGGAAATCTCTGAATTTTTGGTGGCCTTCCTGAGCCAGGATTCAGACACAGCAAGGACATCAGGGTTAGCAGAGTGTGCTAAAGCAGTGAGTAAGACAAACTTAGGGAGGAGGCTTCTGATGTTGACATGCATGAAACCAAGGCTTTTTCGAACACAGAAGTCAACAAATGAGGGTGCCTGGGGACATGCAGGGCCTGGGTTTACCTCCACATCACCCGCGGAACAGAGAAGGAGTAGTATGAGGGTGCGGCTAAAGGCTATCAAAACTGGTCGCCTAGAGCGTTGGGGACAGAGAATAAGAGGAGCAGGTTTCTGGGCATGGTAGAATATATTCAGGGCATAATGCGCAGACAGGGGTATGGTGGGGTGCGGGTACAGCGGAGGTAAGCCCAGGCACTGGGTGATGATGAGAGAGGTTGTATCTCTGGACATGCTGGTAGTAATGGGTGAGGTCACCGCATGTGTGGGAGGTGGGACAAAGGAGTTATCAGGGGTATGAAGAGTGGAACTAGGGGCTCCATTGTGAACTAAAACAATGATAACTAACCTGAACAACAGTATACAAGGCATATTGACATTTGAGAGAGACATACAGCGAGGCATACATTAATCACAGGTGTTGAATTGGGAAAGCTAGCTAAAACAGTAGGTGAGACAACAGCTAATCAGCTAGCACAACAACAGCAGGTAAAATGGCGTAGACTAGGCAACGGGGCCAACAGATAAAACAAACAAGCAGAATGGAGTACCGTGATTTATGGACAGTCCAGCGTGCATCAGCTATGTAGCCAAGAGATCAGTGTCCAGGGGGCAGCGGTGGATGGGGAAGGGAAGCTGGACTGGCGAGTGTTATCCAGGTAAAAAAAACGAACAATGACTAAATAGCTTGTAGCTAGTTAGCTGGTTAGCTTCTGGAGGTTCTTGAGTGTGTTCTAAAAATAAATAAAAAATAATAGCGATTCCGTATCACATTGGGTGAGGCAGGTTTCCGGAAGGTATAAACAAATTAAAAGTCAAAAGAGATAGAAAGTAAATATGGGTCCGGTGGGCGTTTGGGACGCGGCGATTCAGGCGGTTAGCAGGCCTGTGCTAACAAGCTAACAGTTTGTAGGCCCGGGCTAGACAAGGTAGCAGTTAGCGGACCGGAGCTGGACAAGCTAGCAGTTAGCAGGCCGAATTAGCAAGCAGGGAGATAGCGAGGGCTAGAGAGTTAGCCTTTGGGGGACGTCGCGATGGGGTGAGTCTGTTTATTCCTCTTCATGCGGTGACATCGATAGACCGGTCGTGGGCCCGGGTATTGTAGCTCAGGAGTATGCTACGGTGGTAGCGCAGGCCGGGCTAGCTTCAAGCTAAGTGGGTGGAAACGCTAGCCAGGGGTAATCATCCGGGGTTGCGGTTTAGCTAGATAGCTAGTTGTGAAGATCCAGCGTATTTGGAAGCTTAGGTTTAGCAAAATGTTTTTAAAGGGATAGCTATGTAAAAAACGAAAAATATGTAAAAAACGAAAAATATGTAAAAAACGAAAAATAAACAAAATATAAACAAAATATACAGGGACACGACACGACAGGACGACTTACTGCTACGCCATCTTGGATTTTAACTAACAGTGGGTCATCACCCTGAACACACCATCCCCACTGTCAAACATGGTGGTGGCAGCATCATGGTTTGGGCCTGCTTTTCTTCAGCAGGGACAGGGAAGATGGTTAAAATTGATGGGAAGATGGATGGAGCCAAATACAGGACCATTCTGGAAGTAAACCTGATGGAGTCTGCAAAAGACCTGAGACTGGGACGGAGATTTGTCTTCCAACAAGACAATGATCCAAAACATAAAGCAAAATCTACAATGGAATGGTTCAAAAATAAACATATCCAGGTGTTAGAATGGCCAAGTCAAAGTCCAGACCTGAATCCAATCGAGAATCTGTGGAAAGAACTTCACTCTTGCTCAGACATTTAGAAACAAAACATGCCCATTTGAAAAATAAGCCACATCAGTTTTTTGAGCGAGAATTAAGACGACTTTTGAGTAGTAAGACTTATTAAAGCAACAGATACCATTATTAAGAAGGGGCTAGAAGAATCTTATATGGTGAGCTATCGAGTGGCTAGGACAGGCAAGCACCATACTATTGTGGAGGACTTCATTCTTCCTGCTGCTGGGGATAAAAAGGCCTAGGCCTTCATCAAACACTGGTTCATGACGCATCAGTGACATGGCAGGAGATGTTTTGAAACAATTACTGCTTCGCATACAAGCCAGTGAATTCCATGCATTACAGATGGATGAGTCAACAGACGTGGCGTGCCTGACATAGCTACTGGTATATGTCCTTTATGTTTATAGGAGGTCAATTAAGGAAGACATCCTCTTCTGCGAACCACTGTAAACCAGGAAAACGGGAGAGGATATTTTTAAAGTACTGGACAGCTTTGTGACATCAAATTAACTTTGGTGGTCAAGATGTGTTGGCTTTTGCGCCATCTGTACAGATACCATGACAGGGAGACATAGTGGAGTGGTAACGCACATTCAAGCAGTTGCTCCCGACACCACTTGGGTACACTACAGCATCCACAGAGAGGCTCTTGCTGCCAAAGGAATGCCTGACAGCTTGAAAGACATTTTGGACACTACAGTGAAAATGGTTAACTTTGTTCAAACAAAATTGTGTGCTGTTTATCAAGGGGCAAAGTTTTACTGACCATAATTTTCACTTGTCTGACCACTTCCATGATGATGAGACGACAGGCCTATCTGGGTGATAATTATTTTTTATTTTTTTAAATTCTCACTGCATGATCTGAATCTAGTATTACTACAGGGACTCTCCGCAACTGTATTCAATGTGCGGGACACAACTGAGGCTATGATTTAAGAAGTTGTAGCTCTTCTCTGTCTGCATTAACAAGGACAACACACAGGTCTTTCCAGCATTGTATGATTTTTTTTGTGTGCAAATTAACTCAAGCTTACGGACAATATAAAATGTGATATAGCGAAGCACCTGAGTGAGTTGGGTACGCAATTACGCAGGTACTTTCGCGAAACGGGTGACACAAACTGGATTCGTTATCCCTTTCATGCCATGCCTCCAGTCCACTTACAGATATCCGAACAATTGCAACAAGCAGTTCTGTGAAAATTGAATTTCTGGATTGGGCTGCGTTCTGCATTGGCAAATCGTGCTGTTAAGACACTGATGCCCTTTGCAACCACGTACATATGTAAGAGTGGATTCTTGGCCCTCACTAGCATGAAAACTAAATACAGGCAGACTGTGTGGGAAATTATTTAAAACTGAGACTCTCTCTAATACAACCCAACATTACAGTTATGTCCATCCTTTCATGCACACCCTTCTCATTAACCTGTTATTCAGAATTTATGATGAACAAATATGGTTTTATATGTAAGATGGTTAAATAAAGAGCACAATTATTATTATTTGTGCCCTGGTCCTATAAGAGCTCTTTGTCACAAACTGCCTCGTGTGAAGTGACACTCATTCTTATGTTTAATACAATGATGGCAAAAAACAGTTGAGAGTGCGCTGACCCTGGTGCTAGAGGGGATACGCAGCTGGAGGTTGAATGTTTGAAGGGGTACGGGACTATAAAAAGTTTGGGAACCACTGCACAACTCCCATCTTTCCTGAAGCTACTGTTTATTTGATTCCTTAAAGGGGCTAGTGAAAGCCCAACGAGCACTGGACTCCATATCCTGTTTCCAAGCGCCATATTAGTGCGTAAAGCTTTAATCTAAATATATTTTGGTGGGTGACGCTACTGGAAATCAAGTTGGTTTGATATTCATGTGATCTCATAACCCTGGGTGACCCAAAGATTTCACCCATCATGGTCAATTATCCAACCCAATTATTACCTTCTGTCCTCCAACTGCCTCCTCTCAACCTGCTCATCAGGGTTGAGGGCCTCTGCATCCACCACACACCTGCAGATAATTAACTTAATTTAAGTTTTAATGTGTTCGACCTGAACTGCTCCCTCTTTGTAGCGTGAACAGCATGGTAGACAGAATCAGGTAGACATATGGTGCACATTCAGACTCATCACCTTTCTGGAGTGTAGTAAAATGGCTGCTAGGCTTATATTTTCCTATTACCGTGGTTGTTAATTTCAGGACAGGTTCTAAGAAGCAATACTATAAAACCATCTAGCAGCCATTTTACGACAGCGCATGCACTTGACATACTTGATAATAATAGCTTCAGAGAAACTGCATAAAAAGCACACCAAGGCTTTCTGGAACATGTATGACGCATGCTGAACCTAATGCATTCAGACACACTGCACATTAATCCATAAGGGCATAATCTACTACAGAACACTTCAAATAATTATGATACACGCCACTATAGCGCATGCAGTGGGTCACACTTTTTGCTAGGGCTGGGCGGTATCCAGAGTTTCATATCATCATACTGTCCTTCTCTCATCCTGGAATTTATGGCATTACTGGCTTAGTACACAATGGGGCACCAAAAACAACTCACAAAATCACAAAAGAAGTGATAGTGAATTTCCATGCTAGCTAAATATTCTAACGAGCGCAAACAAATATAAGTGAATTGCAAAGGTCAAAGTTTTATACATATAGGTAGGAGCTACCGAATTTAGAGCAGCATGTGTACATGCCCTGCCTGCTCTGCTCGGAGAAGAAGGGGGGGAGCAGAGGCACAAGAACAGAGAGGAGAAAAAACGCAAGGAAATCATAGCAGTGGCAGCTGTACAGACTTCTCAAACACAGCAGGAAGCGAACACTATATGATGCCCCATCTCATTAATTCAACCACTTATTTAGTTAACTAGCAAGTTAAACTTAGGGGAAGCGTTAACGCAAAATTATGATATTTGTTTTTCAAAATGAAAAAAAGATAAAACCCGTAAGGAATGGATCGAAATTTACAGAATAAGTACCTGGAGTAAAATTAGAGGGTGAAGGTTCATGCTTTTTCAATTTCAGTCAAGAGGAGGGTTTTAGTTCAAATAAAATCAAATCTAGTCCATGGGAGGGTCATGTAATTGTTTGATTACATTTTTAGAATGAGCTTTGTTTTAATTACTATCTTGGGTATAGGGGAGGGTCACTTTTTTAAAATTTTTTATTTTATTTTTTTAAATAAAGGGTTTAGGTTTAGGTCATATATATATATATATATATATATATATATATATATATATATATATATATATATTGGTCAAGGGAGGGCCATTTTCATTTCAGAGATGTCCAATTTTCTCCATGTAACCCTTATTATAGTGTTCAATCCCTAAGATATCTTGCTGCATTTTGTCAACACAAATGCTTCTTATTTAAATTTTTGCTAGGCTCAGACAAATTTTGTGCTTCAGTTGCCTACTTTTTGTGGTGTAGCCTACTTTTCTCTGGTAAAATGCAAGATGAACTTTAAAGCAAAACATTAGTAAATGTAGCTGGCTACATTATTTCTATGTTAAACATTAGAAATATGATGGCCATGTGTCGTTTTTGCCAAAAAAGACCTTGCTTTTTCAATGTAGGCTAATTTACTTGTGTGGCTGCCAACCAGATAGTGTTGAGCTTCTGTTGTCATCTGATGTAAATTAAGCTATTTTCTGCCGAATGTGTTGCACTAATGTATTTTCTGTGAAGGAAAACTATAGCTGCACGCCACTGATCACTCTATTGAAGCAAAAACAACAGCCTTTCAATATAAAACGCAACCCCTGTCAATACACTGCTGGACTCACCTGCTTTCTCCTGTTGTGCTATTTTCAAACAAACACATGACTGGCTAAGCTGTTGTGGGGAACTTGGTAAGTTTCATCGTGTGAAATTAAGACCGTGATCTGCTTTATTACCTATCCTATTGCACAAGTTGACTGGAGGTATTTTCTTAAATAAGCTATAAATATAAAAATGTATTGATGATATTGAAAAAAACATCCTGAGGCTATTTCCAAATACCTCAGTATACGGTATCCCGCCCAAGCTAACTTTGTGCTGCTTTCCAGTACCTTCTACTTGACTTGACTTCAGATGCCAGTTTGTATCAGATCTCTCCCCATTTAACCGTGACCTTTCCCTCCCACAGGACAATGTGAACCTGCTTCTGACTGAAGAGGAGATGTACAGCCTAATGGAAACCTTCAAGCAGTGCAAGATCATCCCTGGTCAGTCATACTGCTGCAGCTCTAGAGAACACATAGCTGACAGATCTACATATAGCTGACAGATCTACATTTCATAGCTGACAGATCTCCATAAGCCGGGACGAGTATGCTTTATTTGGTACAGCACAGTTGACAGATTAATAGATCAGTACATGCAGACCGGACTGTTCTCTTGTGATTATTATTATACGACCATGCTGGTCATTTATGAACATTTGAACATCTTGGCCATGTTCTGTTATAATCTCCACCCGGCACAGCCAGAAGAGGACTGGCCATCCCTCATAGCCTGGTTCCTCTCTAGGTTTCATCCTAGGTTTTGGCCTTTCTAGGGAGTTTTTCCTAGCCACTGTGCTTCTACACCTGCATTGCTTGCTTTTTGGGGTTGTAGGCTGGGTTTCTGTACAGCACTTTGAGATATCAGCTGATGTAAGAAGGGCTATATAAATACATTTGATTTGATTCTCATACAGCTCTTCAAGTATCTCTGAAACAACCCTCTGAGCGCATTGAGTACAGAAAGGTGCCAAAAGCTCTCTGTTTTTGTAATCTAAAACAAAAATCCAGAAAATCACATTGTATGATTTTTAAGTAATTTGCATTTTATTGCATGACATAAGTATTTGATCACCTACCAACCAGTAAGAATTCCGGCTCTCACAGACATGTTAGTTTTTCTTTAAGAAACCCTCCTGTTCTCCACTCATTTCCTGTATTAACTGCACCTGTTTGAACTCGTTACCTGTATAAAAGACACCTGTCCACACACTCAATCAACAGACTCACACCTCTCCACAATGGCCAAGACCAGGGAGCTGTGTAAGGACATCAGGGATACAATTGTAGACCTGCACAAGGCTGGGATGGGCTACAGGACAACAGGCAAGCAGCTTGGTGAGAAGGCAACAACTGTTGGCGCAATTATTAGAAAATGGAAGAAGTTCAAGATGACGGTCAATCACCCTCGGTCTGGGACTCCATGCAAGATCTCACCTCGTGGGGCTTCAATGATCATGAGAAAGGTGAGGGATCAGCCCAGAACTACTCGGCAGGACCTGGTCAATGACCTGAAGAGAGCTGGGACCACAGTCTCAAAGAAAACCATAAGTAACACACTACGCCGTCATGGATTAAAACCCTGCAGCACACGCAAGGTCCCCCTGCTCAAGCCAGCGCATGTCCAGGCCCGTCTGAAGTTTGCAAATGACCATCTGGATGATCAGGAGGAGGAATGGGAGAAGGTCATGTGGTCTGATGAGACAAAAATAGAGCTTTTTGGTGTAAACTCCACTCGCCGTGTTTGGAGGAAGAAGAAGGATGAGTACAACCCCAAGAACACCATCCCAACCGTGAAGCATGGAGGTGGAAACATCATTCTTTGGGGATGCTTTTCTGCAAAGGGGACAGGACGACTGCACCGTATTGAGGAGAGGATGGATGGGGCCATGTATCGCGAGATCTTGGCCAACAACCTCCTTCCCTCAGTAAGATCATTGAAGATGGGTCGTGGCTGGGTCTTCCAGCATGACAATGACCCGAAACACACAGCCAGGGCAACTAAGGAGTGGCATCTCAAGGTGTGGCCTAGCCCGTCTCCAGACCTGAACCCAATAGAAAATCTTTGGAGGGAGCTGAAAGTCCGTATTGCCCAGCGACAGCCCCGAAACCTGAAGGATCTGGAGAAGGTCTGTATGGAGGAGTGGGCCAAAATCCCTGCTGCAGTGTGTGCAAACCTGGTCAAGAACTACAGGAAACGTATGATCTCTGTAATTGCAAACAAAGGTTTCTGTACAGGGGCCTCTCGGGTGGCGCAGTGGTTAAGGGCGCTGTACTGCAGCGCTAGCTGTGCCATCAGAGACTCTGGGTTCGCGCCCAGGCTCTGTCGTAACCGCCCGCAACCGGGAGGTCCGTGGGGCGACGCACAATATCCCTAGCGTCGTCCGGGTTAGGGAGGGCTTGGCCGGTAGGGATGTCCTTGTCTCATCGTGCACCAGCGACTCCTGTGGCGGGCCGGGCGCAGTGCGCGCTAATCAAGGTTGCCAGGTGCACGGTGTTTCCTCCACATTGGTTTCCTCCACATTGGTGCGACTGGCTTCCGGGTTGGATGCGCGCTGTGTTAAGAAGCAGTGCGGCTTGGTTGGGTTGTGTATTGGAGGACGCATGACCTTCAACCTTTGTCTCTCCCGAGTTGTAGCGATGAGACAAGAGACAAGATGCTACTAAAATAATTGGATACCACGAAATTGGGGAGAAAAAGGGGTAAAATTCCCCCCCCAAAAAAGGTTTCTTTACCAAATATTAAGTTCTGCTTTTCTGATGTATCAAATACTCATGCAATAAAATTCAAATTAATTACTTAAAAATCATACAATGTGATTTTCTGGATTTTTTTATTTTTAGATTCCGTCTCTCACAGTTGAAGTGTACCTATGATAAAAATGATAGAGCTCTACATGCTTTGTAAGTAGGAAAAGCTGCAAAATCGGCAGTGTATCAAATACATGTTCTCCCCACTGTATGTATTTGTTAGCAATTGTCTGTTTACAGGTAGCTATAAAACTGCACACTATGCCTTGTTTCTTACTTTGTGAAGGGAAATCAACAAGAGGCATTTCACCTTCGTAAAATGAATCATAAACTAATTGTATTTTGGATCACTGCTTGTGGAGATTAATTTTCTTTAATTTGCTCTTGCTGTGTAGAGTCGTGCCTGGTGTCAGATGAGCTGCTGCAGTACCGCCACTTTGTGTCCAAGCAACTGTTTGAGAAGGACCTGTCTGATGAGCAGGAAGAGGAGGTACTGGCTCAGTTCGCTGCCCTGGACTCAGAGAAGAGGGGCCAGATTGAGTGGTCTGACTTCCTATACCATGAGTCCCTGGGAGTGCTCAGGAAGTTCCGCACAGAGGTACCAAAACCCATCAAACACACACACTCACATACTCCGGATTCCCATGTTCCAGTGTTCATTTGGTCAACAGAAATAGTGACTCAAACACCAATTTTTCAGTGGCAATTGACGATACCATAACTGTCTAAATAGACCCAGAAACTATAACTAAACAAACATTATTTTAATTTCAGATGTCTAAAACGAGACGAGACAAAATCATATCTAAGTGGACTGGAAAATAGTTTTTGGAGAGATTGAGAGCTTTTCTGTGATAAGCACAATAAATATTAGAAGCGCAGTGCAGTTCTGTTCAGTAATGGGATGTACATGCCACACCTGGCACACAGCCTGCATCAGCTGGTGAGCTGCAGGGGAGAAAGTGATGTGTGGCGGCATACAGGCTCTGGCTCTGCTCCAGGGAGTGTGGGCATACAGGCTCCACTCCAGGGAGTGTGGGCATACAGGCTCCGCTCCAGGGAGTGTGGGCATACAGGCTCCGCTCCAGGGAGTGTGGGCATACAGGCTCCGCTCCAGGGAGTGTGGGCATACAGGCTCCGCTCCGGCTCCACTCCAGGGAGTGTGGGCATACAGGCTCCGCTCCAGGGAGTGTGGGCAGACAGGCTCCGCTCCGGCTCTGCTCCAGGGAGTGTGGGCATACAGGCTCCGCTCCGGCTCCACTCCAGGGAGTGTGAGCATACAGGCTCCGCTCCGGCTCCGCTCCAGGGAGTGTGGGCAGACAGGCTCCGCTCCAGGAAGTGTGGGCATACAGGCTCCGCTCCGGCTCTGCTCCAGGGAGTGTGGGCAGACAGGCTCCGCTCCGGCTCTGCTCCAGGGAGTGTGGGCAGACATGCTCTGCTCCAGGGAGTGTGGACAGACAGGCTCCGCTCCGGCTCTGCTCCAGGGAGTGTGGGCAGACAGACTCCGCTCCAGGGAGTGTGGACAGACAGGCTCCGCTCCAGGGAGTGTGGACAGACAGGCTCCGCTCCGGCTCTGCTCCAGGGAGTGTGGGCATACAGGCTCCGCTCCGGCTCTGCTACAGGGAGTGTGGGCATACAGACTCCGCTCCGGCTCTGCTACAGGGAGTGTGGGCAGACAGGCTCCGCTACAGGGAGTGTGGGCAGACAGGCTCCGCTCCAGGGAGTGTGGGCAGGCAGGCTCCGCTCCAGGGAGTGTGGGCAGGCAGGCTCCGCTCCAGGGAGTGTGGGCAGGCAGGCTCCGCTCCAGGGAGTGTGGGCAGGCAGGCTCCGCTCCAGGGAGTGTGGGCAGGTAGGCTCCGCTCCAGGGAGTGTGGGCAGACAGGCTCCGCCCCAGGGAGTGTGGGCAGACAGGCTCCGCTCCGGCTCCGCTCCAGGGAGTGTGGGCATACAGGCTCCGCTCCGACTCCGCTCCAGGGAGTGTGGGAATACAGGCTCCGCTCCGGCTCCGCTCCAGGGAGTGTGGGCATACAGGCTCCGCTCCGACTCCGCTCCAGGGAGTGTGGGCATACAGGCTCCGCTCCAGGGAGTGTGGGCATACAGGCTCCGCTCCGACTCCGCTCCAGGGAGTGTGGGCATACAGGCTCCGCTCCGACTCCGCTCCAGGGAGTGTGGGCAGACAGACTCCTCTCCAGGGAGTGTGGGCATGCAGGCTCCGCTCCGACTCCGCTCCAGGGAGTGTGGACAGACAGGCTCCGCTCCAGGGAGTGTGGGCAGACAGGCTCTGCTCCAGGGAGTGTGGGAAGACAGGCTCTGCTCCAGCTCCACCGCCCTCTCTTGCTTCCTTGTAGCTAACCAGTCACCACCAGCCTTCTAGTTAGCTACCCTTTGCCTGGTTAATAAACACAAGCTGCTTTACGAAATTAAAAACAATAACAGCATTCAGTTTAATAGCAAAACAACAGTCTAGCTATGCCTTTATCTCCCTTGAGTGTAGAAAAGTAGAATGTCTTTGAATGTCTTTCTCCCTCAACCTTCCCACATTCCCCACTGCATTTCATTTACATTCATAGAGCATATAGCAGGCCATTCTAAACTAGGCTACTTGTGGACCGGACCCGTTAACCATTTTAGGCTACACCTTGTTCAGTTATGTTACCTCATTAGCTAGCGATAGCTAACATAGGGCGTGTTCAGCAGGACGGAACATTTTGGAACATTCAGATATAGAAATATGATCTGTACAACAAACATGTTTCGCTGACGTGTTGCATAAGGAACAACGTCGTTTCTATTCATGGAATTTCTACCTGCAACATTCAACAACGTTTTGCAACCGTTAACATTACCAAAAATATTAGGTGGCACAGAGGAAAAGGCATAGCAAACAATTTATTGACCAATTTCCTTTTTCCACTACACTGACTTGGTAAATATTGTTATTTTGAGTTAATGTGAACCCAGTGACTCAGACTTGAGCAATTGGACCAGGACTTGAGCACTGGGACTTAGACTTCAGCCATAGGGACTTATGACTCGACCATTGGTGAATCGGACTTTGTCTGGGACTCGAGTACAGGGGACTTGGGACTCCCGATTTGGAAATGCGGTTAAGTGACTCAACTACATCACTGGGCAAAACCCCAATTGTGGCCGATTCATCTGTGAAACATTGACAACAATGGCAATGACGCGAGGTGCAACCCACACTACTTTGCCAATACTTTGCTGCACCATCTGGTGATTGTGCTTCTCTCTGTCGCTCTCTGTTTTTTAAAAAGTAATGAGTAATATCTATGTAGGCTGAATTAGGAATTTACATGGCCAGCTAATTCTTATATAAACTCAGCAAAAAAATAAACTTCCTCTCACTGTCGACTGCATTTATTTTCAGCAAACTTAACATTGTGTTATTGACTATATGCTTGTTTATTCCATGTGTAACTCTGTGTTGTTTCTGTCGCACTGCTTTGCTTTATCTTGGCCAGGTCACAGTTGTAAATGAGAACTTGTTCTCAACTAGCTTACCTGGTTAAATAAAGGTGAAATAAAATACAAAAAATGTGTAAATCTATATATGAACATAACAAGATTCAACAACCGAGACAAACTGAAAAAGTTCCACAGATATGTGACCCTGAACAAAGGCGGGGTCAAAATCAAAAGTAACAGTCCGTATCTGGTGTGGCCACCAGCTGCATTAAGTACTGCAGTGCATCTCCTCCTCATGAACTGCACCAGTTTTGCCAGTTCTTGCTGTGAGGTGTTACCCCACTCTTCCACCAAGGTACCTGCAAGTTCCCGGACATTTCTGGGGGGAATGGCCCTAGCCCTCACCCTCTGATCCAATAGGTCCCAGACGTGCTCAATGGGATTGAGATCCGGGCACTTCGCTGGCCATGGTAGAACACTGACATTCCTGTCTTGCAGGACATCACGCACAGAACGAGCAGTATGGCTGGTGGCATTGTCATGCTGGAGGGTCATGTCAGGATGAGCCTGCAGGAAGGGTACCACATGAGGGAGGAGGATGTCTTCCCTGTAACGCGCAGCGTTGAGATTGCCTGCAATGACAACAAGCTCAGTCCGATGATGCTGTGACACACTGCCCCAGACCATGACGATCCCGCTCCGGAGTACAGGTCTCAGTGTAATGCTCATTCCTTCTACAATAAACGCGAATTTGACCATCACCCCTGGTGAGACAAAACTGCGACTTGTCAGTGAAGAGCACTTTTTGCCAGTCCTGTCTGGTCCAGCGACGGTGGGTTTATGCCCATAGGTGACGTTGTTGCCGGTGATGTCTGGTAAGGCCTACAAGCCCTCAGCACTGATGGAGGGATTGTGAGTTCCTGGTGTAACTCGGGCAGTTGTTGCCATCCTGTACCTGTCCTGCAAGTGTGATGTTCGGATGTACCGATCCTGTGCAGGTGTTGTTACACGTGGTCTGCCACTGCGAAGACGATCAGCTGTCCGTCCTGTCTCCCTGTAGCACTATCTTAGGCATCTCACAGTACGGACATTGCAATTTATTGCCCTGGCCACATCTGCAGTCCTCATGCCCCCTTGCAGCATGCATAAGGCACCTCCACGCAGATGAGCAGGGACCCTGGGCATCTTTCTTTTGGTGTTTTTCAGAGTCGGTAGAAAGGCCTCTTCAGTGTCCAAAGTTTTCATACCTGTGATCTTAATTACCTATAGTCTGTAAGCTGTTAGAGTCTTAACGACCGTTCCACAGGTGCATGTTCTTTAATTGTTTATGTTTCATTGAACAAGCATGGGAAACAGTGTTTAAACCCTTTACAATGAAGATCTGTGAAGTTATTTAGATTTTTACGAATTATCTTTTGAAGAGAGGGTTTCTTTTTTTGCTGAGTTTATGTTTGTCATATTTCTGCTGTTGGGAAGAATAGGATGTTATGCATTAAAATATGTTGGTAGGACAAAGCTATGTATGTTTGTGCACATGGTCACTGATTATGTTAACTATAGGTTAATGAGGCAATAAAAATGTGATTAAAATGAAAGGGCATTTATTTGACTAAAATGGCCCACTGTTTTCATGAGACTGGACTAAATGTAAAAAAAGAGAGCCCAAAAAATTAACACTGCCTTGTTCCCAGAACTCGTTGGTGCGTCTGTTGAGCGCTAAGGAGAGAGACCACGTGCGGTCAGTGTTTGTGGGTTTGGACCTGGATAAAGATGGTGTGGTCACGGGAGCAGAGACCCGCTGGGCCCAGCAGTCCTGGTTTCAGAAGTTCAGCAAGGAGTCCCAGTCCTGCAACGTGAGGTGAGCATAACGCTGGTGAGACTGAGCTCATGGAGATGAGGTTGAATAGTTCATTCAATGTCTGTAACAGACTCGCAGTCAGGCGCTCCTACTCAATGTGACCCATTTCTATCCGCCTCATACTCTACAACAGGGAACATCAACTAAATTCAGCTGCGGGATGATAATAATTACAAATATTTTGTAGACTGCAAATTGACTGCAAGAAGCCCAAACGGATATAATTTTGTACTAAAACATAATACTTTAAAACCTTGCTTAAATTTGTATACAATCAAATACAGTATCTCTCTATTATGCGTGGGAATACTTGAACAGATTTCCGAAGCTCCCTTGGAGCTGATTTTACTGGACTGAAAACCAGTCTTTTATGTCCAACAATAAAAAATTAAAATCTATGAAAATCGCAGGCCGCCAGTTGGGGAACCCTGCTCTACAAACGAATAACTAATATTAGTTTTTTTCATGGTGTGAGATGCTGCAAATTGACTGTGCCTGTGAGAGCTGTGAACTAAAGCTGACTGCTGGGGTTTCATCTAAATTTTCTCACATTGCTGTAGATGCCTCAACTTTTAATCATATTTCAGTGCCAACAGCACAGTCTGCATTGCTGACAAATGCCCATCCTGTCTTTGAAGAACACTCAGTGGGGTCCATTTTGTTGTTGCTTGGCTGTGGTTGCCATTTCACTTTGCAAGAATGTTCGAGCCACAATAAACTCCACCGGTTTAGTTTTGGTTAGATGCAACAGGTTGTCAGTTGCTATTGACTGGGGTAACAGAGGTACAGGTGCTTGTTGTGATGTTACCCTTGTGCTGCTGGTGATAGGCCCTGGCTCTTCTCCATCTCAGTGGTCGGGCCTGCCGCAGGCTCATCAGTGAGCTTGGGATCGCTCTCGACATGGTCCTCTTTTTAAAAAATAATTGTGCTCTTGGCAGTGCCCAGCCATTTTTGGATGTCCATGCTGATAAACGCTTAGCCAACCACCTATAATTATTCAGCTTGTCGCTACCAAAAAGTAACAAAGCTAGTATCTACTAGCTAGGTTATTATTAGCTGTCTGGAAAAATGAACAACTTTTTTTCCCCCCTGTGAGGAAAGAAACCCCATCCTGGGATCCGATGAGCTTCCTTAACAAGGTAATGGTGGTACCTTATGACATAACCAGGCCCGGCTTTGCTACCTCGTAGAGCTGGCCCTGTTCAGGGCTGCTCTGAGCTGTATGAAATAATTTACCTAAGCTAGCTTTATTTCCATAACTCATCTTTCTTCATCTCAGTGTTGGTCTCACTGTGATCTAGACCTTCTCTCTGATACCAATGAATTCACAATAAGTGTGTGCATGCACTACCCTGTGTTACCCTCCTTCATTGTTATATGTCATGTAATGCCATTCCATCCTTCACAGACTCTTTGGATTGTGTTCTCCTGTGAATTGTGGGTAAGTGACACAGCACGGCATGGGTTATACGTATCTTTCTTCTCTTCGGCACATCCAAGCCCTCAATCCACAAGTAATCTCACACAACCTATTCCCTTTTGACATTCCACCCATCATTTCACTCCCCCACCCACCAAGGCCAGGATAAAGTCCACCTGAGGAATAATGAAATCACAGATCAAACAATACAGGTGGTAGCTATAAAGTTGAAAGAACAATTGAGATGTCTAGCCTATACTCCAAGAGTCCTTCCTATGATGATTCCCTGTTGGTTAGATAAGATCGATTCAGTCCTCTCATTAGAAAGATCAAAAGATAGGCTTTTTGTTTTTCTGTGAGAAGCTCTAGTAGGCTTCACTCGTCAGCTTTGAGGACACAGTTGTTGACGTGAGAGGGTCTACGCCCAGAACTGAGAATGCATTCTAATTGACCTCTTAGGTCAGAAGCTGCTGTTTTCTTTTTCTTTTTTTACAGCTTTTGCATAGAGCTTACTTATAGTATATGACATCATTTTAAGCCGGAGAATGTATAATGTAAACATAATATTAAGCCAGAGAGTGTGCGAGAAGATTGAGGATGTAACCAAGTGTTCAAGTATTAAGCTTTCATAGAGGTTCACAAAGCAGACCTTGAACCTTTCTCTATCTTTAATCATTCATGAGTTTGGCTGTGGCCTGGAAGAGAGCCGTTTGGTCTCAGTAACCCACTGAGACATTTTCAGTGGGAATGTGGTTTCGCACTATATTTGCACCTGACCTCTTCACAGCTGAAACAAAATACTTTTTGAAAGAAAAGGGTGTCTTGTCCTTGGCAGACATGTTGGAAACTCAATGCCACCAATTGTAGTGTATAGTGATACAATATTTCTGTCGTGTGTGTTTCCTGAGGCAGTATTAGCCACGTTGGCCCCATATCTGAGAGCAGTCCAGCCAGCTCCAGCAGTGAGAGAAGCAGTCAGAAAGATGACAACAGGTATGTACTAAATATAATTGTGTGTTTGCAGTAAGCAAGGCTCAGTTTAGAGGAGTTGGCTCCCTAACCTCTCTGTTCCCATCACCAGACCAGTGAGCTGGGAAGACTTCCTGAGGGAGAGTGCCATCTACATCCTGGCTGCACGGCCCAACAGCTTGGCCATGCACATCCGCCTACCACTATAGCCCACGAGACCTCACCCTGCCTGGGAGAGCATATACCATGGCACTATAGGGGACAAACCTGAGCAAATAGAGGAATACTGCACCACTAAGAGACTGGACAGAACAAGCCATCAACAGATCTCCTGCTTCACACCACCGATCAACGACCCACTGACACCACCGATCAACGACCCACTGACACCACCGATCAACGACCCACTGACACCACGATCAACGACCCACTGAAAACAACATTCAATGACCTACAAGTACTTTCTGACAGTAAAATGACAACACAAGCTGACAACCCACTTGTTATAGACACTCATTAAACACTAAGGATAAAAGGCAACGGGCCATTTTCACACACAAGCCAACAATTCAGTGGTGCTTTGAAGGCTCGGGGGTATCCCGGGAGGCTCACTTTCCCCTAAATCAGTGCTTCCCAACTCCCGGTTCTTGATTTCTCCCAACGGCTCACATTTTTTGTTGTTGCCCCGGACAAATTAAATCAGATGTTTTTGTCAAGGGCTTCATGATTAGTTGACAAGTCAAATCAGGTGTGTTTGTCTGGGGCCACAACACAAATATGTACCTTTTGGTGTACTTGAGGACCGGAGTTGGGGAAACTAAATGATTACTTGATACATTCCATTTGTCATGTTACAGTCTAAGACACCTTTTGTGTGATCAATTTTGAATTGGATAAGAATTACATTGATAGCATACGACTATCACATAACCTGCTATTGGTTCAAGCATCTGATTTGGATCATCTTCTGTATTGTATCATAATTGTTGAAAGTAAAATAGTATCTCTGTCATTGAGGGAGATTTTGAAGCCCCTTCAAATCTTGGTTGATGAACGGATAGACTTCTGTGTTAAGACTGACAGTGCAACTGCTTCCTGATCAGCACATGTACCAAACAGGAATGAAAGCTACGTGCATACGTAATATTATATATCGAGACATATGCCATATAAGTATAATGACATATATTATTATGCATTTAAAACACTGTATTTATTCTACCCTCCATATTTCCACTCGCTTGTTTAAGATCCATTTGTTATCTTTAAGCGAAGACTATGATGAAGGTTGTGAATTTGTTGTTGTATTGGACACTAAATCCAGTAGCTGGGCCTGTTCATTCACCTATAAGTATATTTGCTCCTGTACTGTAGTAGCCTTCTACAACCACTGCACATGACAAAGTGGAATACTCTGCTGCTGCCATTCTAGTATTTGATTTGAACACTGAAATGTAGAATTGCAACACAGCTTTTGAGGGTTATTTCTTTGGAATTGAAATCATGCATTTAAAAGGGATCTCCGTAGGATGAGTGAGGTTGGAGCCCACACATGATACTTGCAGTAGCATTGCTTCAGACTCGACTTGTACATTAACGGTGAAATGTATTGGCTTTATGGAGCGACATTACAGTTTGGGTTAGTTAGGGGAACATGTTGATACATTTTCCCAGGTGCTACAGTATATCATGTTTATGGTCATGTAATGAAGGTCTAATGTCTGGTACTTGAATGCTAAGATGGTAAAGGCTGGGGAATATGTGACAGTGCTGAAATAAATGCATGGCATTAACCCTCCTAATGGGCTCTATGTATTACGTGTTTCTTTACTAAGTGTCCAATGCTCAGGGAACAAACGTTAGTGTCTTTACTAGATACCATTTGCTCTATCAAGATAAATGTAAATGTGAAAAACTGTAAATAAATGCCAAGAGTACTATATAGGTAGTGACTAACCATTGTGTCCTAAGCAGCTCACTGGAGTGTTGTTGAGTGGAGTGGCTCATTGAAACCCCTCAGGTGTTCATGTGGCGCCAGTAAGCGTGAAAGGCACAGAGTGATCCACATTATTCCTGGCTTGGTGGTTTTCTAAGAAGCCCTACCTTGCGGTGGTGGGAGTAAAATGGTTACTGCGAGTGGCTACTGCCACCAACACCACTGAACACTATCCCCGGGAGTTTGTCAAGACTGCAAGACTGTTCTTCTGAAAAATAAAGATTGGATCCATCTCTAAATGGAGTTTTAAGCTTGGGTATATTTTCTTAGATGAGCGTTTATAACGCTTTCATAACAGATTAAGTGATGATATTCTGTTTATTGGCCGCTCCGAAGAAACTCAACTAATCTATGTGAGAATGTTGTTCATTGACTACAGCTCACCATAGTGCCCTCCAAGCTCATCACTAAATTAAGGACCCTGGGATTGAATGGCTCCCTCTGCAACTGGATCCTGGACTTCCAGGCGGGCCGCCCCCAAGTGGTAAGGGTAGGCAACAACACAAACACCACGCTGACCCTCAACACTGGGGCCCCTCAGGGGTGCATGCTTAGTCTCCTCTTGTACCCCCTGTTCACCAACGACTCCATGACTCCAACAACACCGTTAAGTTTGGCGACACAACACAACGGCAGTAGGCCTGACCACCGGTGACAATGAGACCTACAGGGAGAGGGTCAGAGACCCATCAACTTCAACAGGGCTGTAGTGGAGCAGGTTGAGAGATTCAAGTTCATCTGTGGCCATATCACTAAGGAATAATCATGCTCCATACAGACCAACACAGTTGTGAAGAGGGCATGACAATGCCTCTTCCCCCTCAGGAGGCTGAAAAGATTCAGCATGGGCCCTCAGATCCTCAAAACGTTGTAAAGCTGCACCATTGAGAGCATCTTGACTGGCTACATTACCGCTTGGTATGGCAACTTGCATCACTGTGGCCGAGCTCGCTGCCATCCAGGACAGGACCTCTATACCAAGCGGTGTCAGAGCAAGGCCATAATAATGGTCAGACTCCAGCCACCCAATTCATACTGTTCTCTCTGCTACCGCACGGCAAGCGGTACCGATGTACCAAGTCTGGAACCAACAGGACCCTGAACAGCTTCTAACCCCAAGCCATAAGACTGCTAAATAGTTAGCCCGGGGAACTATTTTGCACAAACTCTTTTTACTCATCACGCTGCTGTTATTGTTTATCTATCCTGTTGGTTAGTCACTTTATCCCTACCTATATGTACATACAGTTGAAGTCAGAAGTTTACATACACTTAGGTTGGAGTTATCAACCACTCCACAAATTTCTTGTTAACAAACTATAGTTTTGGCAAGTCGGTTAGGACATCTACTTTGTGCATAACACAAGTAATTTTTCCAACAATTGTTTACAGACAGATTATTTGACTTATAATTCACTGTATCACAATTCAAGTGGGTCAGAGGTTTACATACACTAAGATGACTGTGCCTTTAAACAGCTTGGAAAATTCCAGAAAATGATGTCATGGCTTTAGAAGCTTCTGATAGGCTAATTGACATTATTTGAGTCAATTGGAGGTGTACTTGTGGATATATTTCAAGGCCTACCTTAAAACTCAGTGCCTATTTGCATGACATCATGGGAAAATCAAAAGAAATCAGCCAAGACCTCAGAAAAAAATTGTAGACCTCAACAAGTCTGGTTCATCCTTGGGAGCAATTTCCAAACACCTGAAGGTACCACGTTCATCTGTACAAACTAGTATGCAAGTAAATAGTATGAAAGTATGCAAGTATAGTATGCAAGTATAAACACCATGGGACCACGCAGCTGTCATAACGCTCAGGAAGGAGACAAGTTCTGTCTCCTAGAGATGAACGTACTTGGGTGCGAAAAGTGCAAATCAATCCCAGAACTACAGCAAAGGACCTTGTGAAGATGCTGGAGGAAACAGGTACAAAAGTATATATATCCACAGTAAAACGAGTCCTATATCGACATAACCTGAAAGGCAGCTCAGCAAGGAAGAAGCCACTGCTCCAAAACCACCATAAAAAAGCCAGACTGCAGTTTGCAACTGCACATGGGGACAAAGATTATTCTTTTTGGAGAAATGTCCTCTGGTCTGATGAAACAAAAATCGAACTGTTTGGCCATAATGACCATTGTTATGTTTGGAGGAAAAAGGGGGAGGATTGCAAGCCGAAGAACACCATCCCAACCGTGAAGCACGGGGGGCATCATGTTGTGGGGGTGCTTTGCTGCAGGAGGGACTGGTGCACTTCACAAAATAGATGGCATCATGAGGCAGGTAAACATCTGAAGACATCAGTCAGGAAGTTAAAGCTTGGTCGCAAATGGGTCTTCTAAATGGACAATGACCCCAAGCGTACTTCCAAAGTTGTGGCAAAATGGCTTAAGGACAACAAAGTCAAGGTATTGGAGTGGCCATCACAAAGCCCTGACCTCAATCCTATGGAAAATTTGTGGGCAGAACTGAAAAAGCGTGTGCGAGCAAGGAGGCCTTGAAACCTGACTCAGTTACACCAGCTCTGTCAGGAGGAATGGGCCAAAATTAACCCAACTTATTGTGGGAAGCTTGTGGAAGGCTACCTGAAATGTTTAACTTGGGTCAAACAATTTAAAGGCAATGCTACCAAATACTAATTGAGTGTATGTAAACTTCTGACCCACTGGGAATGTGATGAAAGAAATAAAAGCTGAAATAAAGTGATTTATCTACTATTATTCTGACATTTCACATTCTTAAAATAAGGTGGTGATCCTAACTGAGCTAATACAGGGAATTTTTACTACGATTAAATGTCAGGAATTGTGAAAAACTGAGTTTAAATGTATTTGGCTAAGGTGTATGTAAACTTCAGACTTCAACTGTATCTACCTTAATTACCTCATACCTCTGCACATCGACTTGGTACTGGTACCCTGTGCATATAGCCACGTTATTGTTACTCATTATGCATTCCTCATGTTATTATTTTTCTATTATTTCAAAAAAATATATATATATCTTGGCATTGTTGGGAAAGGCTGGTAAAGTAAGCATTTCCAAAATTTTTTACAAAGTGTGACAAATACAATTTCATTTGAAGTTGAATTTGATTTAGCCTTTGTCTCAAAAATAACTCATAGCACTGCTATTCTTTACAACAGCAATGATCCACTCAGTGACAGCAGGGTCAGGGCCCATTCAAGCGAGAGTGTGTCTATGCAGAGTCTCTTGTGTGACTGAATGAAGGTCAGTGTAAATCAATGTGAAGGGTAACAAACGTCCCACTGAGCTCAGAGGAAGGACTGCTGACTGGCCTGGCCTCTAGGGGCATGCTGTGCCGTGTGATTGACAGACAGGGCACCACAGGGATGCTGGACCATCAACACCATCCTGCTCCCAGCTAGAAAGTAAAGCTCATTATTTGACTAAAAGGCATTCGGGTGAAAGAAGATTGAATTCTAAACATGGGGCCATGTTACTATAATATAATGATTATGTTTTTAGATAGCTTGGTAATAATTAGCCTCCTACTGTCTGTGGGCATCACAACCCAGCATCCCTTTGAACAGCACTTTGATCCGAGACCTCATTATGAGCCACAGCAAAGGGCACAGGCTCCCTGTGCGATAGCAAGCAAAACTGGAGGGTATCAGTATGTTTGTGAGGATGCCTTATGTATATGTGTACCTGACCTATGCATGAGAGAGAGAGAGAGAGCGAGAGTGTGTACGTGTCTATGTCTTGATAAGTGCGTTTATTTGTTTATTTATTTCACCTTTATTTAACCAGGTAGGCCAGTTGAGAACAAGTTCTCATTTACAACTGCGATCTGGCCAAGATAAAGCAAAGCAGTGGGACAAAAACAACAACACAGAGTTACACATAAACAAAGGTACAGTCCATAACACAAAATAAAAATCTATGTACAGTGTGTGCAAATGTAGAAGAGTAGGCAATAAATAGGCCCTAGAGGTGAAAATAAATACAATTTAGCATTAATACTGGAGTGATAGATGTGCAGATGATGATGTGCAAGTAGAGATACTGTGGTGCAAAAGAGCAAGAGGGTGTGCTATTTACAGATTGGCTGTGTACAGGTACAGTGATTGGTAAGCTGCTCAGACAGCTGATGCTTAAAGTTCGAGAGGGAGATATAAGACTCCAGCTCCAGAGATATGTGTAACTGTGTATAATGAGTGTGTCTGTTTATGAGTGGATGAGTGTGTGTATTACAGGTGGCTGATGGCACCTTAATTGGGGATGATGGGCTCATTGTAATGACTGGAACGGAATACTATGGACTGGTATCAAACGCATCTAACATGGTTTCCATGCGTTTGATACCATTCCATTCTCTCCATTTCAGGCATCATTATGAGACATCCTCCCCTCACTAGCCTTCTGTTTGTGTATTATGGAGGGAGGATGGAAAGGGAGTAATTGGTACTGGCATATAGGACATGCAGAAGGTGAGGATAAAACAGGGACAGAATAATCTGCAGTCTCCTCTGTAGCTCTCCTCACACTCAGACGGACTGAAGATAGGGAGCCACCAGACAGTGCAGCCAGAGCTATTTCACAAGCTGCTGAGAGCTGTAGGGTGTTGGAAAAACCCTATCAGAAGTTTCTAAGCAAGTGACCATTCTTGTTTGTTTGACTGCCGGTCATCATGATTGTAAAGTTGACTTGAAAGACCTCCATGAAAAACACAAGGACTACTAGTTTGACTTTCAACACAGGGATTATACATTGTTATGTGACTGTAGATATACACAAGGAAAATGTTTGAAATAATGTCTAAATAATGCTTAAATAATGAGTGTTTAGCTAGGATGGTTATAACGTTTATGTCCTAGAAATCTAGCTTTCCCTGCTGGACTGAGTCTTGATAGCCCATTAAAGGTCGACACTTCCACCAGGTGGTAAGAAAGTGAAACTGCATGCGCTCTCTGACCGTCAAAAAAGAAAAGAGGCGGGGCGCTCTGGAATGATGAGGAAGGTTGTGTTGTCAACAACAGAACGTGGGAAAATTGTCAAATAAAAGACGAGCATTTTAGTGGTGTAAACTGACATCAATTCTAAGGTATGGTTTTCAATATTCATATTTCCTTCTCAGTTTGTGGTTCTTGTCAACGTTAAATCAGATATAGCCACAGAGGGAGCTAGCTGTTTACTTTAGCTCGCTAGCTAGTAACTATAGCATCCCATGATCCATCGGTTGCAGCAGCTCGAAAAGAGCTTGCGTGCTGTGTAGGAAATCGTGCATCTATTATCTGTTCCCGGTAAAACATTTAATATCCGAACATGTGGAAAAGTTTTACCCCAGGGACGCACACACAAATTATTTGACATGGATACTAAACATTGCTTGGTAACGTAAAGCGAACGTTAGCTAATGTTTTTAGCTAGCTACGTTAACACAGCACCCTAACCAGGGATACTAAACTGTCTGGTGTTTCCAGATGTCTAGTATGAAATATAACCAATAATTAATTACAATACGAGTTAAATTATTTTCATTCCAAAAAACAAATTGCAATTATGTAGCGTCTCCGGGCCCTGTTGTGGATGTATTTTCGTTGTTTAAAATAGTAGAATATAAAGAGTGTTTAAATGATCTCAAAACAATTTATCCATTCACCTGCAAGTAACGTTAAGGGTTATAAAAAGCGTCATTCCCGTATTGTTTACTGCGTTTCCCGGAATTGGAAGTTGATCCATTGATCAAAAAAACGTCAGTCTGTTTTTAAGGTGAACTATGCAGAAACAAACAGGAAGCGGCAAAGCGAGGCTCCACTTGATGGAAAAGCTGTCTCCCTCAAGCAGTTGGTGTTTTTTTCGCCCACCAAGCAAGGAGTTTTTGTATATAGATCAATGAGATTGTTGAATTTGATCAACAACAAAAAACAAATGGTTTATTGCAATTTATATCGGAGTTGTCACGAGAAGGCTATGCATAGAATGCATCTTTTTTTTTGGGGGGGGGGGGGGATTTTTAATCACTTTTTGATAGCACCCCTTTTTATTTGAACAAAACCTTTCCAATTTTAGAAATGCTCAGAAAGCGATTTTTTGGGGGGACCTGAATGCCAAACGTTCAAGGGATAAAGCTGCCCAGTTGACCTATTTTGCATACCCCACCATACATACATACATACATACATACATGTCTTAATCACTGCAAAAATCACATTTGAGATTTAGATCATTTAAAAGCTTACCAACGGGCTTGTAAAACAATTTAATATATATATATATGTGTGTGTGTGTGTGTGTATATATTAGAGGTCGACCGATTAATCGGAATGGCCAATTTAATTAGGGCCGATTTCAACAATCGAAAATCAACAATCATAATAATCGGTATTTTGAGGGGCCGATAAAAAAAAATATATATATATATATTTTTGTATTTTTTTATATATACCTTTATTTAACTAGGCAAGTCAGTTAAGAACACATTCTTATTTTCAATGACGGCCTAGGAATGGTGGGTTAACTGCCTTGTTCAGGGGCAGAACGACAGATTTTCACCTTGTCAGCTCGGGGGATCCAATCTTGCAACCTTACAGTTAACTAGTCCAACGCTCTAACCACCTGCCTCTCATTGCACTCCACGAGGAACCTGCCTGTTACGCAAATGCAGTAGAATCCAAGGTAAGTTGCTAGCTAGCATTAAACTTATCTTATAAAAAACAATCAATCAATCATAATCACTAGTTATAACTACACATGGTTGATGATATTACTCGTTTATCTAGCGTGTCCTGCGTTGCATATAATCGATGCAACGCTGGGGGATGATTTAACAAAAGCACATCTGGGGAAAAAAACTATCTACACACAATACCCCATAATGACAAAGCAAAAACAGGTTTTTAGAAATGTTTGCAATTTTATTAAATATAAAAAACAGAAATACCTTGTTTACATAAGTATTCAGACCCTTTGCTATGAGACTTGAAATTGAGCTCAGGTGCATCCCGTTTCCATTGATCATCCTTGAGATGTTTCAACAATTTGATTGAAGTCCACCTGTGGTAAAATTCAATCAATTGGACATGATTTAGAAAGGCACACACCTGTCTATATTTTATTTTATATTTTTTAAATTTTTTATTGAACCTTTATTTAACCAGGTAGGCTAGTTGAGAACAAGTTCTCATTTGCAACTGCGACCTGGCCAAGATAAAGCATAGCAGTGTGAGCAGACAACAAAGAGTTACACATGGAGTAAACAATTAGGTCCCACAATTGACAGTGCATGTCAGAGCAAAAACCAAGCCATGAGGTCGAAGGAATTGTCCGTAAAGCTCCGAGACAGGATTGTGCCGAGTCACATATTTGGGGAAGGGTACCATCATTATTAAATGGAACCTACCAAGACACTTCCTAGAGCTGGCCGCTTGGCCAAACAGCAATCGGGGGAGAAAGGCCTTGGTCATGAAGGTGACCAAGAACCAACCCGATGGTCACTCTGACATTGAATCATAGAAATATAGATCATAGAATAGACATGACCATTTAAGTTGATATTCGCCGGCACCTTTATCTCCTGAACGTTTTGGCATTCATGTCCAAAAATAATCTTTCTGACCACTTCTTCCATGGGAAAACATGTATGCATTTATCCTACGCATAGTCTTTGGATGTGCCCACGTTCTCTTTCCATGATGTCCCTTATTGATTTTAGTTTATTTTACTGTTCCATTAGTTTAAGCAATTTTCCAACCTTTGTCCACACAGTGATTTTGGCTTATTGACACAGAGGGGACCATGGGGAACACTAACACCGGTATGGGTACGGGACACCGGCGGGACAGCCGTGCCAAGGAGGGCGACAGGCCTAAAATCCTCATGGACAGTCCAGAGGATGCTGATATGTTCCATGGAGAGGACATCAAGGTCAGTTGTACAGGAGTGAACCTCTGTAATTATGTAGGGTGTCCAACCACTCTGCCCCAGAGAAAACGTGCTTTGGTGATAAAAATGTAACTTCCTTATGTTTATAAAATACATTTTACCAAGACAAATATGATTATTCATGTTCTGAATTGTTCAAGTGGGGTCGTTCTCTATCATATAATTAACATTCTATCCAAAAAGACAGATTTCATAACCTAATACATCCGATAATAAGCACTGAGCTCTGTTGACAGTGGTGCAGGTTTCTCGTAATAACTGTTGAGGATTTTACATTTTGTGGTCATCAACTTCAAAGTTATTTCAGTGGGTCTTAAAAAGCTAATTGAGCTTGACATGAGCTGAATTAAATGTAAAAGGCTTTGAAAATAAAAAGCTGGGTGTGAGCTCAGTGCTCTGTTGACATTTCAGAGATACGGTTGTTTTTGTGAGAAATATTCTAAAAAGAACGTGAATCTTAAAAGAAAATACTACACATCATGTGTCCTATCCATCTTACCTCTATTGTTTTGTGTCCTGTGGATTGTCAGGTAGACAGTAGCCTTAATTCTTGCACAGAATCCCGCCTAGCTGACTTGATGCCATTTTTCCAGATTTATTACCACTTATTTTCTCTGTCCTCCATTTAGTCACCCTGTAGGATGCCAAACTAATTCTAATCTAATTCTGTCTGTCCTTCAAGGGTAAAAACTTCAATAACTTTTGAATGGATTATGATGGAGACATTAGGTTTGGACCATTGGTTTTCTTAGAGGATTGTCTACAGTATTAACGTAGTATTTTACCCCTTGGTCAAAACACATCTCTCCCTCTTCCCATTTCTCACACACACAGAGACTCATCTCTCCCTCTTCCCTTGTCTCCTAGGCTCCACTAGAGAAAGAAGAGTACCTTGCATGGCGGCAAGACCTGGAAGCTGATAAAGGGCCCACACTGGACCGCCCCACTGTGTTCCGCTGGACTGGAAGCGGAAAGGAGGTCTTTCTGTCCGGTTCCTTCAACAACTGGGCCAACAAGATTCCCCTAACCAGGAGGTGGGTTAGCAGCCATGAGAAGGGCATCGTACTTATAACATTATCGTTGACCTGCCTTTGGTGCAATTCACACAGTGTTGTGAGTGAGTATACACTGAATGTACAAAACATTAGGAACACCTGCTCTTTCCATGACATCGACTGTCCAAGTGAAAGCTATGATCCCTTATTGATGTCACCTGTAAAATCCACTTCAAACAGTGTAGATGAAGACCGGTTATAGAAGGATTTTTAAGGCTTGAGACAATTGAGACATGGATTGTGTATGTGTGCCATTCAGAGGGTGAATGGGCAAGACAAAAGATATAAGTGCCTTTGAACAGGGTATGTTAGTAGGTGCAAGGCGCACTGGTTTTATTCGGTCAAGAACTGGAACACTGCTGGGCTTTTCACGCTCAACAGTTTCCTGTGTTTATCAAGAATGGTCCACCACCCAAAGGACATCCAGCCAACTTGACAGAACTGTGGGATACATTGGAGTCAACATGGGCCAGTATCCCTGTGGAACACTTTCGACACCTTGTAAAATGGGGTGTAACTCAATATTAGGACGGTGTTCTTAATATTTTATACACTCAGTGTATACTGTATGTATGCCCTTACTGTTTATTAAAAACAATTTTTTAGGGGGGGTAGATCAGCTTTAAAATTACAGATAGATTGTGGTCGGGTGATTGTGGAGGCCAGTTCATCGTATGCAGCACTCCATCACTCTCCTTCTTGGTCAAATAGCCCTTAAACAGCCTGGAGGTGTGCTGGAAGATTGTCCTGTTGAAAAACAAATGATAGCCCCACTAAGCGCAAACCAGATGGGATGGTGTATCGCTGCAGAATTATGTGGTAGCCATGCTGGTTAAGTGTGCCTTGAATTCTAAATAAATCATGACAGTGTTACCAGCAAAGCACCCCCACACCATCACACCTCCTCCATGCTTCACGGTGGGAACCACACATGCAGAGATCATCCATTCACCTACTCTGCGACTCACAAAGAGACAGCGGTTAGAACCAGAAATCTTAAATCAGACCAAAGGACAGATTTCCACCGGTCTAATGTCCATTGCTCGTGTTTCTTGGCCCAAGAAATTATCTTCTTATTGGTGTCCTTTAATAGTGGTTTCTTAGCAGTGTCGTGTCTTTACTATCATTAAATGAAGACTTTTCGTTTTTATCACAGTTTCCCTGTAATTATTATTACATGATTAAACTGATTAATCATGTAACTGTAATTATCGAGGAAGTCGGGGCACCAAGGAAAATATTCAGATTACAAAGTTATAATTTTCCTAATATAACTTTTCAGATATTTTCACATCTGATCAATAGTCTTCTGATTAATTAATTATTTATTTGACCTCACGTTAGTCTCATTCCAAACGTCGGAATTTGTTGGTTATCTGCACGAACCCAGTCTTCACTATGAGTCATCCATACATCAATTGTCTTAAATCATTTATTTATTAACTAACTAAACAATCCACAGAAATGCATAAACAAACAAACAAAGTAAATATGGTTACAAGAAATGATAAGGGAATGTACGAAAGGGAAGTGGGGGTCGACTGAGAAGACAACACACAGTTGATCATTGAAATGCTAATCCTTTGCACATGAACGCTCACTCATTCGGGAACAATTGCGATCAATATATATATTTACGCTCAGTGTGTCGTCGGGATCTCTGCTGAAAAGTTAGTTTCTGTTGGAGAGTTTCCGTCCTCTCTCTCTCTCGTTCTCTCTGTCGTGGTTAGAGGGGATAGTTCAGAGTGACATTCACTCATGTTGTTGTAGAATGGATGTTTCGGCGGTTGTCGTTCTTCACGTTCAATGATACGAAATTCCTAGCTGCAGACTAGTAATTAATATCAAAGACTTATTCTTATTCTGTTGGTATCGATAGTCTAAGAGTTTAACCACGTGGTATGGTTAAAAGATTCAGCAATGGTCTGCAACCTTTGTCCTCTCGTGATTGAGAGAAAACGTGGTCTGTTACCTTTGTTCTCTCGTAATGGAGAAAAACATGGTCTCGTGAGAACTTCTCAAAGTTGGGGTTTTTATTCAGGAGTTGCAGAAAAGGGCCTGTCCCAGGATGCCCGACCATAACTGGGCTCATGGGCGGTCCTCTGATTTAGTTAAACTCAAAAGGGAATTGGAGTTTCCTTCATTAAAAAGTCCAAAATCACATTACACAATTTTACAAATAGTATCATCCTCACTCATTCATCTTATACAACAATTAGATGTAAACCTCATATCTGAGGCTATTATATAAACAGCATTATGGTAATGTGTCCGCACCGTCTCTCATTAGTTTTTCAAACTTGTACCAAACGGACCAGTTCGTCGTTGGATTCTTCACCGATCTTTTATACCTTCTCCGGAACATAAATGTTGTTTGGACCTCAAGTTCTGTGAGGTGGAAGAAATTCCTTTGTTCTCTATGAAACTTCACTCTGTCTCTATACTGTGTGGCCATGCGGCAGGATCTTCCTGGAATTTACGACCTCTCTGACCACAGCAGCCTAGTTGTAAGGAGGCAGGGAGAGGGGGATGGGGCTTGCTGTACCCAAAGAGGGCAACGTCATGACAGCAGCAATTAGACCATGAAGGCCTGATTCACGCTGTCTCCTCTGAACAGTTGATGTTGAGATGTGTCTGTTACTTGAACTCTGTGAAGCATTTATTACCTCTGCGGCAGAGGTAACTCTGGGTCTCCCATTCCTGTGGTAGTCCTCATGAGAGACAGTTTCATTATAGCGCTTGATGGTTTTTGCGACTCAACTTGCAGGAACTTTAAAAGTTCTTTGAATTTTCCAGATTGAATGACCATGTCTAAAAGTAATGATGGACTGTTGTTTCTCTTTACTCATTTGAGCTGTTCTTTCCATAATATGGACTTGCTCTTTTACCAAATAGGACTATCTTCTGGATACCACCTTTAACTTGTCACAACACAACTGATTGGTGCAAATATTTCACAAATTAACTTTAACAAGGCACACCTGTTAATTGAAATGGTTGAGAGAATGCCAAGAGTGTGCAAAGCTGTCATCAAGGCAAAGGGTGGCTACTTTTTAAGAATCGGTTTCAGAGGAAGGACCAAAAAATTGCCAGACTCCAGCCACCCTAGTCATAGATTGTTCTCTCTGCTACCACACGGCAAGCGGTACCGGAGCGCCAAGTCTTGATCCAAAGGACTTCTTAACAGCTCCTACCCCCAAGCCATATGACTCCTGAACTCCACCCACTCCCCCATTTTTATGCTGCTGCTACTCTCTGTTTATTATCCATGCATATTCACTTTACCTCTACCTACATGTACATATTACCTCAACTACCTGGACTGACCGGTGCCCCTCACATTGACTCGGTACCAGTACCCCCTGTATGTAGCCTCGCTGCTGTTATCTTATTGTTGGTCCTTAATTATTTTTCTTATTTATTTTATACATTTACTTCAGTTTATTTTAGTAAATTCTTTAAAAAAAAAATCCTTAACTGCATTTTTGGTTAAGGGCTTGTAAGTAAGCATTTCACTGTAAGGTGTAATGTGACAAATACAATTTGATTTGAATTCTTCAGCCATACCTGAGACCAAAAACAAGCTACATATATATGGACAGTACCAAAACATATGATCTGATGATTCAGTCTATTCGCGGCAAAATCTTCAGAGCTGGGATGGTTGTATCCCCCATATACAGTGCCTTGCGAAAGTATTCGGCCCCCTTGAACTTTGCGACCTTTTGCCACATTTCAGGCTTCAAACATAAAGATATAAAACTGTATTTTTTTGTGAAGAATCAACAACAAGTGGGACACAATCATGAAGTGGAACGACATTTATTGGATATTTCAAACTTTTTTAACAAATCAAAAACTGAAAAATTGGGCGTGCAAAATTATTCAGCCCCCTTAAGTAAATACTTTGTAGCGCCACCTTTTGCTGCGATTACAGCTGTAAGTCGCTTGGGGTATGTCTCTATCAGTTTTGCACATCGAGAGACTGACATTTTTTCCCATTCCTCCTTGCAAAACAGCTCACGCTCAGTGAGGTTGGATGGAGAGCATTTGTGAACAGCAGTTTTCAGTTCTTTCCACAGATTCTTGATTGGATTCAGGTCTGGACTTTGACTTGGCCATTCTAACACCTGGATATGTTTATTTTTGAACCATTCCATTGTAGATTTTGCTTTATGTTTTGGATCATTGTCTTGTTGGAAGACAAATCTCCGTCCCAGTCTCAGGTCTTTTGCAGACTCCATCAGGTTTTCTTCCAGAATGGTCCTGTATTTGGCTTCATCCATCTTCCCATCAATTTTAACCATCTTCCCTGTCCCTGCTGAAGAAAAGCAGGCCCAAACCCTGATGCTGCCACCACCATGTTTGACAGTGGGGATGGTGTGTTCAGGGTGATGAGCTGTGTTGCTTTTACGCCAAACATAATGTTTTGCATTGTTGCCAAAAAGTTCAATTTTGGTTTCATCTGACCAGAGCACCTTCTTCCACATGTTTGGTGTGTCTCCCAGGTGGCTTGTGGCAAACTTTAAACGACACTTTTTATGGATATCTTTAAGAAATGGCTTTCTTCTTGCCACTCTTCCATAAAGGCCAGATTTGTGCAATATACGACTGATTGTTGTCCTATGGACAGAGTCTCCCACCTCAGCTGTAGATCTCTGCAGTTCATCCAAAGTGATCATGGGCCTCTTGGCTGCATCTCTGATCAGTCTTCTCCTTGTATGAACTGAAAGTTTAGAGGGACGGCCAGGTCTTGGTAGATTTGCAGTGGTCTGATACTCCTTCCATTTCAATATTATCGCTTGCACAGTGCTCCTTGGAATGTTTAAAGCTTGGGAAATCTTTTTGTATCCAAATCCGGCTTTAAACTTCTTCACAACAGTATCTCGGACCTGCCTGGTGTGTTCCTTGTTCTTCATGATGCTCTCTGCGCTTTTAACGGACCTCTGAGACTATCACAGTGCAGGTGCATTTATACGGAGACTTGATTACACACAGGTGGATTGTATTTATCATCATTAGTCATTTAGGTCAACATTGGATCATTCAGAGATCCTCACTGAACTTCTGGAGAGAGTTTGCTGCACTGAAAGTAAAGGGGCTGAATAATTTTGCCCGCCCAATTTTTCAGTATTTGATTTGTTAAAAAAGTTTGAAATATCCAATAAATGTCGTTCTACTTCATGATTGTGTTCCTCTTGTTGTTGATTCTTCACAAAAAAATACAGTTTTATATCTTTATGTTTGAAGCCTGAAATGTGACAAAAGGTCGCAAAGTTCAAGGGGGCCGAATACTTTCGCAAGGCACTGTATGTAACATTATATATGTTGCAAGAGTTTCGTCAAATCATTTAAATTGAATAACTCTTAGGTTTTGAATCCGGCATCCTTTTGTGTATCAGTTCATGAAGTATGTGCCATGGAATCAGTGCGTCAAATCTCTTCCCAACTATTTTGCCATCTATACAACACAGCTGTCAATTCTTTGGTCCTTTAATGAAACTGGTATACATTTGATTTATCACAGTTTTCTTTAACCAATTATGGTCTTTAATTCAGGGCCGACAAACAAGTTCCTTACTTTCTCCCCCTTTCACTTTCCTCCTCCATTTTTGTGGTAATGCTGCAATCAGTTGGTTGTAATTTTGGACAGAGCAGACATTTCCATTAAAAAAAATTATGAATGAATATATTTGAGTTTAACTATAATATTTGTTGTAATATTTGTTCTGTCTTTTCTGGTGGATTAAACTGAAATTGCAACCAACTTTCTATGGCTTGTTCTAAAAATAGTGATATTTTGGAAATTATTTCATTTTCAAACAAGTGAGAGGTTGTAATCTGAATCAAGGGAAAAAGGCCATTCTTGAACACTGGGTGAGCCATTCTTACCTATCTGATAGAGAACCAGCTTTTGTATGAATGAAGACCTTTAGTGAGAGGTATAATGCTTGAATATTTAATCATTTCTGCTCCCGAATTCATAACGCTTAATATTAGTTTGTTCTCTATTTCAGTCAGAACAACTTTGTGGCAATTGTGGATCTGCCTGAAGGGGAGCATCAGTATAAGTTCTATGTGGACGGCACGTGGACCCATGACCCAGCTGAGGTGAGCAGCGTGTTTTGGGGACCAGAACGACCTCTGTTTTACATGTTGTAATGGCTTTATAGGAACAACTGTCTCCTCAGCTATTTACACAGGCATATGGGAGTGAATGACTGGAACAGATTTGATGTTTATGAGTTCTCTGTTTGATTGCTGGTTTTGTGGTCCTCCAGCCTGTTGTAACCAACCAGCTAGGCACAGTCAACAACGTCATCCAAGTGAAAAATACTGACTTTGAGGTGTTTGATGCACTTATGGTGGACTCACAGAAATGCTCTGATATGTCAGGTCAGTGTCAAGGTCAGTATCCATAACGTGTTCATCCATTCAAGTTATGCTACTGTATTGGACAATGTCTCCATGGTGTTAGAAAGTTAGATTTCAACTTGCAATAGCAAAATATTAACTAGACAAATCTTGGTGTTCGCTCTCCCATTGCATTTATAAACTTGCCCCTCCTCCCATCTGTTTGTGAGTTAGACCTGTCTAGCTCTCCTCCCGGACCGTACCATCAGGACTCTTACATACCCAAGCAGGAAGAAAAGTTCAAGTCTCCGCCCATTCTCCCACCTCACTTGCTACAGGTCATCCTAAACAAGGACACAGGAATCTCTGTGAGTACAAGACGCTAACAACTGAATCTAAACCCCCTCATGGGAATATCAATGATGAAGAAATGAGAGCTATTCATGTAATTGACAGTAATGTGTATGCACTGGAGTAAGATGTCTTCTCTCTCCCTCTTCAGTGTGACCCTGCATTGCTCCCAGAACCCAATCATGTCATGCTCAATCACCTCTATGCCTTGTCCATCAAGGTAAGACCACAGGGAGATCAGAAAGATTAAATCAAAGCCATGGAGCCTTAGTAGATTGATTCAACGTCTGCAAGAAGTAACAGAAGGACTCCCAGAAGAGTTGCTTTTGGAGAGGTGAAGGGAAATGTCAAGTATGTGCGAATGGAGTTGTATATTTCTCTCTCTCTCTCCTCTTAGGATGGTGTGATGGTGCTTAGTGCGACTCATCGCTACAAGAAGAAGTATGTCACCACCCTGCTGTATAAGCCGATCTGACCAGAGGTCTATGGCGTCTCTGCCTTTGCACCACAGACACCACAGCTTCTCACAGCACAGCCTCCAGCATTACACCTGTACATATCTCAGTTTAGAATGATTTCTATCACCCCAATCTTCCTCAGTCTGCCTTTCCTCTTGTTCAATGACTGCCATCCCATTTGCTGATCACCAACCTTGCTTTGTTATAGACATAGAGGAGTACTAGGTAGGAGAATAGTTACGCATAGGAAGGATAGAGACATTTTAGGGGTGGTGGTGAATTCTGACTGATAATACGTAAGGGTTGTGTTGTGACCTGTGCTTGATGACAGGAGGTCCCTTCATCAGACAAGAACAGGAAATAGTATAACAGGAAGTAGTAGGTAAGATGCAGTATCATGGAAAACCATACAGTGTTTGATTTTGGACAGATGCCCCAGTGTTGCTGTACAGTAGTAGTAATCATGGATTTTGCCAGTGGAGTTTTTTTCCTGCCTTTTATTGTGATTTTCTCTTCAGCCTCTGTTACTTGCCATTTGGCCAGTGTGCCTGGCCTTTGTATCATTATGCTTCACCAGCTATATCCGTTTGCGTATCAGTGCACATGTTTTATTTAAATAGTAGTAAGTTAAGTAATCATTAGATAGTGCTGTGTATATTTTCTAAATGACTATATATGGTCTAAAACACCTCCCCTACATGTGAATCCAAGGGACCAACTCAGTGCGGTGACAGACAAGCAGAGTTGGAGATGGATTAATGAGGCTTGAAGCTCCTTTGACATCCTTGTTAATGTAACCCTCTTGGACCATGTTGTGTACATTTTTCTTCTTTGTTTCCAGATTTCTATCCCAATAAATATAATTGATTTTATAGCATTCTTATTGTGTGGTATCTCTGAAATAAAGGGTCTACCAGTATGGATAGGAATACAACTCTTGTAGATGGGCGTAGCCCCTTGACTATCAATTTGAGTATCACATATGGAAGATCTAATCTAAATGTATTCCTCCCCTTTGTTTGATCTGATTTCCACAGGATTCGTTGAACCAAAATATTGTGAATCTATTGAAGTGTTATACTAGTATTCTTTCATGTTCAAGTAATAGGTAACATTTTGTTGAGGCATGGCCCTATTAATCCTAGGGGAAGGAGCCAGATGGCATTCTAAAAGTGTGAAGATAGCAATATGTCAGCGGGAGAAAATGATCTTCCCCAATGCAATATGAACATTTGTTTCCTGGACATGTTTTGGGGTGAAAAGGATAGAGACCTTGAGCGTCATTGCAGGAGTACACACAGCCCTAATTTCCAGACACATATTTCTCACCATGTCTTTCCCCATACAACCACAACATATATGTTTA
Source organism: Oncorhynchus kisutch (assembly GCF_002021735.2). NCBI lineage: Eukaryota > Metazoa > Chordata > Actinopteri > Salmoniformes > Salmonidae > Oncorhynchus > Oncorhynchus kisutch. The sequence continues at coordinate 14,977,980 of NC_034196.2, forward strand.
ATCTACATGAGTATAAATGTGTGATTTTGATGTATTGTTGCATCAACTTTAAAAAAAAACAGCATTTGGACAACTAGTAATGTGACTCTTTTTGGTTTGCCCTGAGCTCAATTGCAGTGAAAGTTGTCATATGTTTCCAAACACTCACCCAATTGGTGGAAATTCAACAGTGTTACCTTGTCTTCTTATCTAGTAGTGTGTCTGTTCGTTGTGTCATGCCATGTTATCTCAAAGCTATTCTTGGAACACATCCGCCTGAGTCTGGGACACTATAAATTCACTAAAACTACTGTACTGTATCTCGTACATTACTTTTCGAATAAATGTATATCAATCAAATCAAATTTGATTGGTCGCATACACATATTTAGCAGATGTTACTGCGGGTGTAGCGAAATACTTGTTCCTAGCTCCAGCAGCGCAGAAAAATCTAACAATTCACAGAAATCTAAAAATTAAAATAATGGAATTAAGAAATATTAGGATGAGCAATGTCGGAGTCCAGAGTGTGTGTGTATATATATATACACAGTTGAAGAGGTTGGAGTCATTCTTTAGACTAGTGGAGAATCTGGAGCATCATCATTTGTGGGTTCGATTAAAGGCTCAAAATGGCCAGAAACAAAGAACTTTCTTCTGAAACTCATCCGTCTATTCTTGTTCTGTGAAATGAAGGCTATTCCATGCGAGAAATTGCGAGAAATTGCCAAGAAGATGAGTGGGAGGCCCCGGTGCACAACTGAGCAGGAGGACAAGTACATTAGAGTGTCTAGTTTGAGAAACAGACACCTCACAAGTCCTCACCTGGCAGCTTCATTAAATAGTACTTGCAAAACAAAACAGTCTCAATGTCAACAGTGAAGAGGCGAATCTGGGATGCTGGCCTTCTTAGGCAGAGTTGCAAAGAAAAAGACACATCTCAGACTGGCCAACAAAAATAAAAGATTAAGATGGGCAAAAGAACACAGACACTGGACAGAGGCACTATTCACTGTTGACATTGAAACTGGTGTTTTGTAGATTTCCATTGGTCTAATGACCATTGCTTGTGTTTCTTGGCCCAAGAAAGTCTATTATTCTCATTTGTGTCCTTTAGTAGTGGTTTCTTTGCAGCAATTTGACCATGGAGGCCTGATTCACACAGCCTCCTCTAAACAGTTGATGTTAAGATGTGTCTGTTACTTGAACTCTGTGAATAATTTATTTGGCCTGCAATCTGAGGTGCAGTTAACTCTAATTAACTTATCCTCTGCAGCAGAGGTAACTCTGGGTCTTCCTTTCCTGTGGCGGTTCTGAGAGCCAATTTCATCATAGCGCTTGATGGTTTTTGCGACTGCACTTGAAGAAACTTTCAAAGTTCTTAAAATTTTCCGGATTGACTGACCTTCACATCTTAAAGTAATGATGGACTGTCATTTATCTTAGCTTATTTGAGACAAGACAAGCTCAGTTGTGTCTGTCTGGACTGGACTGTATGTTCTCCTGCGATCTCAGGTGCGGCTGGAAGTAAGCCACTTAACCCCAATCGCTCTGCATAAGAGCGTCTGCTAAATGACTAAAATCTCAATCTCAGACATGACCATATGTGTCTGGAAAGAGGGGCTGCATGTTCTCCTGTAAACAGTATCTGCCACAATGTCTACTACTGGTCTGTCTTGGAAAGCGCCTCAAGGTCGCTGAGTTACAAGTAATATAAGTAGACCCTATTTCAGAGATTTACTGTAGGTCCAGAACTTCACTTCTCATTGGCTGACAACATGAACACCCTTCAAGCAGTTTCCCTTGTGACTTTGGGCCTCTCTGTTGGTGACTAGCAGCTTCATACAATCTAATTATAATCGGGAAAGTTTACCTGCAACAGTTTCAATTGCATTTTGTCATGCATAAGTCTCGATCATTATCATCATCATCGTTAGCATTATCCAATATTTGTGAATATTTTAAATGTATTCAATGGATGAAGAAAACAAGTAAAGGGGTCAAATCTTAATATTTATATTAATCTGATCTGACCCATCCTTTATCATCTTTCTTACAGCCCAGGCAACCAACCTTAACAACAGGGCCCTGTGGCAGTTCAGAGACATGATCACCTGCACCATGCCTGATAGTTGGCCCATCTTGGACTACACTGACTACAGATGCTACTGTGGCAAGTGAGGCTCTGGTCCCCTGTGGACGATCTGGACAGGTCAGGGGTTAAGGGTCAAGGGACAAGGGTTGGGAATATGGCGATAGGGTTAAAACCATTCCAGTCCACACACATTCTATCCCAACCACTAATGAATCTGTGTTGACTTGACATCAATGAAGGTTTTGCTTTAAAAGCGTTGTTTCTTTGTTACTTATTGCTGCCACCAAGGTACTGACCAAAGTGTTGCCAGTGTGTGTTATTCTGATATTGTCTCAGAGTTAGTGTGTCCTATGGTATCATCCAACGGGTGCTGTGAGGTCCATGGCAAGTGCTACAGCACAATGATGCCATGCAGCACAATGAATGATGGGCCATCATTGACAATACTTACACCGAGTCCTATGCCCATGACTGTGACCAGAGCCTCAGAAAGGTCACTTGATGCTCCAAAGAGTCCCCTTCCCCTCTCACCTTATTCACGACAATGATTAGCGATGTACTGCATTATTTATAGTACTGTTCATGGTATTCATCACACTCTTTACCTTGCTCTTTCCATGTCACTCTCTTTCTCTACCCTCCTTATTGTTCTTTCTCTCACATCCTCAGGCAACAATGACGGTTGTGAGAGGTTCATCTGCGAGTGTGACAGGAAATAAGGCCTACAGAGGACCCTGCTTCTGCTGGATATCACACAACATAGTTCAGATAGCTCCTTCACAGTGGTGTAAATCACTTAAGTGAAAATACTTTAAAGTAATACGAAATAAAAAAAAATCAGGTATCTATACTTTACTATTTATATTTTTGCCAACTTTTACTTCACTACATTCCTAAAAAAAATGATGTACTTTTTACTCCATATATTTTCCCTTACACCCAAAAGTGCTTGTTGCATATTGACAGGAAAATGGTCCAATTCAGACACTTATCAAGAGAACATCCCTGGTCATCCCTACTGCCTCTGATCTGTCGGACTCACTAAACACAAATGCTTGATTTTTAAATGATGTCTGAGTGTTGGAGGGTGCCCCTGGCTATCTGTAAAGAAATAACAAATAAATACAGGTTTGAAATGGTTTATACTTTTACTTTTGATACCTACAGTAAGTACATTTTAGCAATTCCATTTACTTTTGATACTTAAGTATATTTAAAACCAAATACTTTTAGACTTTTACTCAAGTAGTATTTTACTTGGTGACTTTCACTAGAGTCATTTTCTGGTATCTTTACTTTTCCTTAAGTATGACAATTTAGTGCTTTTTCCACCGCTGCTCCTTCAGTGTTCCAGGTAGCTCCTTGTTCAATTGCTTTCCCCACTAAAACCACCTTATCTTTTCAAGTCATTACTTTTGAGTTGAATCTATTTGCTTGTCAGCTTTTGATGTTACCTGTTGTGTACTATATCTGGTTGTGACCTACCAGCCAGAAACTCGCTCCTACCAGCCAGTAACTCGCTCCTACCAGCCAGTAACTCGCGACCTACCAGCCAGTAACACACTTCGTTCTACTGTACTCTTGGATTTATTTATATTTGAGATTGTTTGGATGATAAACTAAGTAACAGATGAAACTTAATAAAGATTGAGAAACTCGCACTAGTGTCACTGTCTCTCTATTTGGATAACTGTCCACTATGGAAGTAAAGAAAGAGGGAGCCAAAGAGATTATAATTCAAACAGGGCCCAAATATTGTACTATGCAGGCCAACATTCAAACCCCCAGTAGAGGGAACCAATGTTTTCATATATCCTAGTGACAAGTCCTGCACTTTGAGAGGAACATGCACAACATATTTGAACACCTGACAAACTGTGGAACGCAATGTTACCAGTTCTCTGTTTGTCTGCTCAGGCCCATCTCAGGTGTGCTGCTGACAAAAGAGCTCACAGACAAAAGAGCGTTCCCCCTCTTCCTCTTGTCATGGTGAAGAGCGGCAGCAATAAGCGACAAAAACACTTCACACAGCAACATAAACCCTCTGTTTAGCGAGTGGTTCATAAATGTTAGAAGCATTCAGGTGGGACAACACTAGACTCAACAGGGGAGCTTTCAGAATGGCACTGTGAAGCAGACTGGTTGGCGGGCAAATTTACTGGCCTGCATTTTAGAAAAAAAACACGGACTGACATTTAATTGGGAGAGCTTTACACATGTCCAGACATTTTAACTTGGCATAATTATTGGGTAATATGTAGTGTTTCTGTTATATGGAACAGCATGTGCCGTTTCATTGTGAGGTTGGAACTTGGAACATTCCACAACATGTAGGCCTACCTGTACCAGCCTGCCAGAACAGCCTGGTCTCAGACGTCAGACGTAACACAGTAAATGTAAATCCAGGACTCTCAAATTAGTATGATACCTGTATGTTATGTTTGGTTACATAAGAGATGGTTACCTTAAGGCAAAATCTAGTGGGGTGATTGGTCGAGGTGGATGGGTGGGAAAATACAACACAAGTTCGAATCTCATCACGGACAACTGGGCCAATTGTGTACCCCCTCATGGTTCTCTCCGACACAGCCCGGGATCAAACCCGGGTCTGTAGTGATGCCACTGCGATGCAGTGCCTTAGACTGCTGTGTCACTCGGGAGGCCCACAGACAACTTTACAATTTTTGCAACTTTTCAACTACTTACTACTTTTAGTTACTTTGCATTTAGCTAACTCTTCCCCTAACCATTTAACCTAACTCCTAAACTTAACCCCTAGCCAAGCTAACATTTGCCAGCTAGCTAGAATTTGTAACATATCATACATTTTGCAAATTCATAACATATAGTAGGTTTCGCCAAGTCATAACATATTGTACGCTTTGCAAATTTGTAACATATCATACGAAATGGCTGATGGATATCCACAAATTAATACATACAATACGAAACATATATCATACTAAATGGAGTGTCTCGGATATACATACAGAATAATATGAAATGTTCCAAGTCCATGCTGGTCAGAACATACAATAGCGGACACATGCTGCCTTTTGAGTTGTATTTGGAAATAGAGAACTATCATGTTTATGTTTTGTGGGGAGGGGTCATGACTCATGGCATCACCTTTCATGCTGACCATACAATGTGAGATCCACACACTAGTTTCAGGCTGACCTATCTACCTGGAACAATTCACAACATCTTAAGCCCAAGGACATTATAGTCCTGGGGGGGTAAGAGAGAACAAATGAAAGCAGACTCACATCACTCTCTATTCCGAACACATGGTGACTCCACCCTAACATGTAAACAAACACAGGCTCCAATGCTGCCATGGTAACAAACCACTTGCTGTGTTTCTACCGCCCAAGTGAGCTGATGTTCACGTTGCCGGAGGCTCTACAGCATTACCCAACAGTACTGCAGATAGTTGGGCGTGTCAGTCAAGGTGGCTCATGTGGAGGCATGCCATTGTATCACTCCTACACCCAGAACATCCATTGACATAGGCTGTTTGGAATGCATGATGTGGCAGATAGGAAGACACCCAGGGAAATCTGAGCCTTGTTGATGTAGAGCGCAATAACAAGCCTTTAGATAGTGTTTGGTAGTGGAAGCATAAGCAAACTGCACACCTGACTTATATACTAATGTGGACACAACTCAAAAGCGTGATTAGTTAGGATGGTGACAACTGTGCCATACAGATTGCAAAATAGTTGGGAAGAGATTTTTGATGTACCGATTCCATGGTACAGGGTGTATGAGTTGATATATTAAACAACGCAAGATTCAAGACTTCGTGATTTTTAGCTAAAATTATATAGAATCCTTGCCACCAACAAAATGTTGAATATTTGGGGCATAAAATCATCGAAGCTCTGCAGATTTTGTTGAGGATACAGAATCAATAGACCATTTATTTTGGTATTACCCTCAGGTAGCCTGTTTCTGGTTCAGGAATGGCTGAAAATGCATATCATTGATCTAAAATTGATCCTAGAAATAGTACTGTTAGGAGATCTGGAGAGACCGGGTCAGTCAATTACTAATATACTAATACTCTTCCTAAAAGTATTTCTCTTCAACACGCAATCTGTAGATTCTATTCGATTAGATAGATTAAAATTGTACGTTAATCATAGCATAGTTGAAAGATATGTGTTGCGTAGAAACACAAAGTGGGTGTCCCAGCAGAGATAGATGGGATGGGCTGAGGGAAGCTGAGGATTGGTATGTGGAATTGGAGACAAGTGGGAGTGGAGTTTCTGTGTGAGAGAGAATGATGGTCAAAAGATCAAGGGGGAAAAAAGTCTAAATTAAACAAAAGTACATTTTAATGACGCTAAGTGGCAGTGTTTTTACAACTAATGTCAGTTTGCCTGAGGCTGATGCCATGCAGGTGTTTGTACACGTGCATATACCCACACTCTCATTCAAATAAACACATACAAGAACACACATGTAATAGTGCCAGACGTGCACACAAACATATACAGTTGGCATTGCTGTTATGATTTGTTGTCCTTTGTTTTCAATGTATTTTGTTTCCTTTTTAGTTCGGGGTTCTTGGGGGTGGGGAATGGAATTAATTGTCTTTTTCTTCTGGGGGGTGGGAGGGGTCTGGAATGATTGAGGGACAGCTATTGGGGAACATCTTGGAGGGTTTGGATTTCACAAGATTGTGATCATGAAAAAGGAAACGGACATTATCACTATCATGCACACACACCCTCACAAGGATGGCTCTGTTGTGGAAAGACTGATACATGTTTGATAGTGTATTGATGCCGTATTGTTTGTCCTTCATGTTCTAATACTTAATGTTACCCCCTTTTTTTTTAACTTAAAAAGCTTGATTAGTTTTAAAACGCTGCTGTTCATCGGCTTTGGACAAAATCCTGTTCCTACTGCATTCCATTCATGTGACAGAAAGAATGCGCAAGATTCCATCCACATTTGTCAAAGTAGGCTCATTTGAGTTGCTCATTTTGGTATACGTGCTTATAGTAGGGGTTAGCTTAGATGTCTAATAACTAGTATAGGAAACTGGAGGGTGGTATATTGTCTGTTTAGCTATCCATAAAGTTAGAATTTATTTACTTCACCTTTATTTAACCAGGTAGGCCAGTTGAGAACAAGTTCTCATTTACAACTGCGACCTGGCAAAGAAGAAGCAGAGCGACAAAAACAATTACAAACAAACGCACAGTCAATAACACTAGAAAATCTGTGTACAGTGTGTGCAAATGAAGTAAGGAGGGAGGCAATAAAAATCAGCCGTAGTGGCAAAGTAATTACAATTCAGCAGTTGACAAGTGATATGTGCAAGTACTAGAATGAGAACTTAATATTATTTTCAAATGTTTAATAAAAACTCAAAGCACATATTACATTTGTTCAAAGGCCAGTCAGGGTGGCTGAAGTTGGAGTCTGCATGGCAGTTATAAAGAACATCCAGCCTCAGTGGGAGGGCATTGAGTTTGTACAATTAGTCCATCATATACACCGAGAAACAAAAACCTCTGGGCGTTTCCCAGAAGCCTAGATACACTAAAATAATAACTTATTATGATCTTGGTGCTGGGAAACTCACCCACTGAAATGGGTTAAAAAAATAAAGTAACACAGGACTATATTCTGTAAGAAATACAATGGTGCAAATCAATTTCACATTAGTTGGGGCTCAGATGAGCCGTGGATGTTAAGGGCCACTACAAAGGAACACACTGTAGTCCTCCTAACCTCTACCATCAGATGGGGTCATTCCATTTTAACAGTCAATTCAATGAGTCACTTCCTCGATCAAGATTAAAATCAGGTTTAACATTGCACATTTTCTAAGCCACAGATTGCCCAGCTGGCAGTTGAGACAGCTACTTAGATCCACACCTGAATCAGAAATGGCAAGGCTGGCTCACTTCCTGACCAAACTAGGGAGAGTTCACTCTACCAGAAAGTGACAGTTATCCAGTCACCCTGAACTCTGGCTGATGAAGGCTTCTGAGGGGTGGGAGAGTTCAGGGTAAAGGGGGCTCTTCAGGCTGGTTCCCCCACTCCTTGGCCATGAGGGGGGACGTTGGAGGGAGCGGGGAGTGGTGATGCGGCGCTGTACCGGGGCTTTACTATACCCAGCCCCCTCAGGCTCTACACACACACAGTAGTTCTGTCCCCCGTTGTTGTCCCAACGCAGCGCGGCCCCGCTGCCTGGCCGGAACAACACACAGAACTCCAGACGCTCGCTGGGATCCAGGTTTTGTGGGAGAGGGACATCAAAGGCAAACTTGTCAGTCTCAGTGGCCCCGTAGCGCTGCTGCAGGTAGGAACAGGGGATGTCCTGGTGGCTTCGCCACGAGTCAAAGGTTACTCGCACGTACACAGTCTTCTCAAAGCTGACATTGCAGACACGCACGGTGCCACTCAGTGATCGCTCAGTCACACTGCAGCTCTCCAGCTGCACCAGGACCTCCTGCAGGCGGGCTTGGAAGGTCTTGAAGTCTGCCATGGGTTGGGGGAAGGCCAGACTTAATCTCAAGAGCTGCTGCTTCCCACCGGCAGGACCCGGCCACAGGCCCTGCGGTCTGATAGGAGGGGAGGAGGTAGAGGGGGAAGAAGAGTCAGCCCTCTGGGTCGTGGAAAAGGAGTTGTCTGGGATGTATAGTCGCACTGCAGTGAGAGACAGCCCCTTAGTATCAGCAAACACTACACGCTTCTTCTTAGGGCTGGCACTGCTCCTGCGCACACAGCTCTTGGTCTCAGACCGCTCTGGGGAGGAGGAGGATGAAGATGAGGAGTGCGGCGCAGCAGTGTGAAGGCTGGCTCTGGGGGACCGGTAGTCTCTGGTGTGAAGGTGAGGTCTCAGGACCTTCAGAGGGGACACACCCTGTAGACGACAGAGGGGCAGGCTCTGGCTCAGGCACAGTCGCATGGCGAGGTCCACTGGCATGGCAGACTGCTGGGGTATGGAGTGGCCGACAAACGCATGAAGCACTCTGAAGATGGAAGGAGAAAATTATGTTGAGAAATGGGGATGCACCCCCCCCCCCAAAAAAAAATATATAACATCTACAAATGTGTTGGTGAGATCCAATGGATTAGTGAACACTTACTGTGTACAGTTCATTCTCAGACTGGATGTTGTATGGAGCAGAGCTAAAAGTTGTTCTAGAAAAGAAGAACAAGAAAAACACCAAATGTAATACTCAATCTATAAAAATACTGTTAAAACCCTAATCTCATTGACAGACAGAAATAACCGGAATGAGCATCTGACACACTTATACAAGATTACATTTTTTTGAGTTTCTGAGATGATTAAAACCCAAAATACACTATGGAAGTTTAGGATGTAGCATACATTTTAAGAAGCCGTTTTAATTAGTAATAACTTACTTAGGCATGTGTAAAGTTAGTGTAACACCAGTGAAGGTAACACTATAAACACCAGTGACTGTGACAAATCTGCAGACAAGATCCATAGCTAAAAATGGCACCCATAGTAGCTTGAACCACAATTCTTAAAATGTAAATAAAATCACTTAATCATATGATTTGATCAATTAAAATGTCCTTTCCCCTGACTATAAAACCATTGACACATCTTAAGGCCTTGCATGAAATGACCAAATTTCTAGAACGTACACCTACGATGTGCTTAAAAAAAAAAAAGGCCCTGCCTCCAATGAACATTTGACCCAGGAAAAAGTTGTAAGGGATGTTGATTTTTTATTATTTTTTATATTTTTATAAAAAAAGCGTATGCTAACATCAGTGATATGGAATTGAGGCAGCTATTCCCTGAAATTATTTTACATTAGTAATAGTTAAGTAGTCAACTAAATAAAGCTAATTACTTCTGTATTAGGACATTTAAAGAGAAACATTTTTTTTTAAACACAAAGTATGTCTCTAGACCTCTACTCATGACCCCAGAGATTAGCCAATTTAATGCTACTGATCCTGTTCTACAACATGAATAAAATTGTTTGTAATTTAACTTAAAACACTTCAATTTAAACAAAAAAACATTGTCAGTCAAACACTTGTGGGACAGGAAAGCCATTGTTTTTGTAGAACGACCCAGTTAACGAGCTATAAAAACTAAACACATGGACAAACACATTTCATTCGAAGTAGCCCTAATTTGTGAGAAAAAAAACGAAATAAACGTAAAAAATAAGAATAAGCGTAGGTTACTTACGGAATATTCACTCCAAAATCACTCTAATAAAGTCCATCTGTAATTGGCTTGAAGAACAGAGAATAAACACACTGAATACCTTCGGAATATCACCTCCCAGTTGTTTCCATTCTAAATGTTGTTACAGTATCAACCCTTTCGACGGCTCATGTGAATGTTCTCTCAAGACATCCAAGGGCTATTTAATGAGATACTCCTCGTGAGTCCCGCCCCCAGCAGTTGAGTCTTCACGTGAACCGTGTGGTTTAACCAATCAAATGTCTCCTGTCTCCACCTTCGTCAAAAGGAGCTTCCTGTATGAATGAAGTGTGGCATGATCAAATTCATCTAATGTAGCAGACTGGTCTAATAGACTAGACGTAACATAATAGGCTAAATGTAAATCTGAGACAATCAAATTAAATATGTTATGTTTGGTATGGTTACATAACGTACATTACGTGTAACACGCATATTGAATCTATTGAAGGACAACTGCAGCATTTGAGCTATTTAGACATGTTGCAAATCAATTTGATTGATATTTGATTGATGTTCGACGAGCAGGTGTCCACATACATTTGGTCATGTAGTGTATCTTGTCAGTATATCCATCTTTGTCTAGTATGTTCCAAATACCCAACAACCAGATGTTCCAGTTTTCAGGGAACATGGGAGCAGCTATATGGACACGCCTGATTCCCAAATTGATGACGTATGTTGCGCAACTGAGACTCGAGTGGAGATGAATGGATTCGGTTCAGTCAGTTGTCCTGATAAGCCATGCTCTTCCCAGCTAGCTAGTTTATGCTGGCTAGCTGGCAACAACGGCAGCATGGCTCTGGTTAATTAAAGGGATACTTCACCGCTAGACATTATTTGGGGTGTTTTTCCTATCTCCCTACATAATTCTGATTGACGAGAGTGTGTTTCAGACATAACTATTCCACTATAGCTAATATTTTTTATCATATATTATAAACGTTAGTAGTATATTTTTCTTCTACTGTATATATGTCATACATTACTGTTCCTTCATACTGCTGTGTAAACTCGCCTCGGTTTCCGGAGCAAATAAACTGTCTTGAATACAAGGCATATCTACTTATTTGCTACATTGACTGACTAATCGGTTTTATTAAAGCATGTTTATTTGCCAACAAATTAAAGTTTAAATGATACACCAGCTCCCTGCATGACTTGTTTTAGAAGTAAGATTGAAGCTAGTTTATCCAAATACATTTCATGAATATCACAGTGAATTGATCCAGAAGTTGAAGTCAACACTTTACTGGTTTCTGATGCAGCTGGAATCAGTTACTTCTCAGTACACTTGTATAATAGATGATATAAAACACCATTATATACATATGTACAACAGCTAGAAATATCTAATCGCCCAACATCAGAGCCCAACTTCACCAATGCTCTTGTAGCTGAATGGAAGAATGTGCCCTCAGCAATGTTCCAACTCCATATTAATCACATGATTTTAGATTGAGATGTTTCTGTACAGCACTTGTGACATTGGTTGATGTAAAATGGTGACGTAAAAAGGGCTTTATAAATACATTTGATTGAAATTCCAATTACTGTAGCTAACATGTGTGAATGACCAGTGCAACGGTGTTGTATCAAGGTGCTTTCCACTATTGCTTCCCAATGGGCAGCAGTTGCACTTGCTTTGCTGTATCACATGTTCCTGGCAGCCCTAGTTACAGCCAATTTTAAAATGGATTTAAATGTCCCCCCCCATCATCAATCTACACACAATACCCCATCATGACAATACAAAAACAGGTTTGTAGAAATGTTTGCTAATTATTAAAAATAAGAACAAATTTACATACGTATTCAGACCCTTTACTCATTACTTTTTTGAAGCACCTTTGGCAGCGATTACAGCCTTGAGTCTTCTTGGGTATGACACTACTAGCTACTGGCAGGTTAGATGGAGAGCGTTGATGCACAGCTATTTTCAGGTCTCTCCAGAGATGTTCGATCAGGTTCAAGTCTGGGCTCTGGCTGGGCCACTCAAGAACATTCAAAGACTTGTCCAGAAGCCACCCCTGCATTGTCTTGGCTGTGTGCTTAGGATCGTTGTCCTGTTGGAAGGTGAACCTTCTCCCCAGTCTCCCCAGAGGTTCTGAGCAGGTTTTCATCAGATCTCTCTGTACTTTGCTCCGTTCATCTTTCCCTCGATCCTGACTAGTCTCTCAGTCACTTCCACTGAAAAACATGCCCACAACATGATGCTGCCACCACCGTGCTTCACCAAAGGGATGGTGCCAGGTTTCCTCCAGACGTAATTCTCGGCATTCAGGCCAAAGAGTTGAATCTTGGTTTCATCAGACCAGAGAATCTTGTTTCTCATGGTCTGAGAGTCTTTCGGTGCCTTTTGGCAATCTCCAAATAGGCTGTCATGTGCCTTTTACTTAGGAGTGACTTCCGTCTGGCCCCTCTACCATAAAGGCCTGATTGGTGGAGTGCTGCAGAGATGGTTGTCCTTCTGGAAGGTTCTCCCATCTCCACAGAAGAACTCCAGAGCTTCTTGGTCACCTCCCTTCTCCCAATGCCCTTCTCCCCCAATTGCTCAGTTTGGCCGGGCTGCCATCTCTAGGAAGTATTGGTAGTTCCTAACTTCTTCTGTTTAAGAATGATTGAGGCCATTGTGTCCTTGGGGACCTTCAATGCTGCAGGCATTTTTTGGTACTCTTCTCCAGATCTGTGCCTCGACACTATCCTGTCTTTGAGCTCTAGGGACAATTCCTTTGACCTCATGGCTTGGTTTTTACTTTGACATGCACTGTCAGCTGTGAAACCTTATATAGACAGGTGTGTGCCTTTCCAAATCATGTCCAATCATTTTAATTTACCACAGGTGGACTTCAATCAAGTTGTAGAAACATCTCAAGGATGATAAATGGAAACAGGATGCACCTGAACTTAATTTCAAGTCTCATAGCAAAGAATCTCAATACTTATTGAGTATTTCTGTTTTTTATATGTAATACATTGGCAAACATTTCTAAAAACCTGTTTTCCCTTCATCATTATGGAGTTGTGTGTAGATTGCTGAGGATTTTTTTATAAAAAATAAAAAAATCTATTTTAGAATAAGGCTGTAATGTAACAAAATGTGGAAAAGGTGAATGGGTTTGAATACTTCCCGAAGGCACTGTTCATCCAGGGTGACTTCTAGGATAGATATGTAGTTATTTATGACAGTTAAAAACTAGTCATGTAAAACCTGATGCTTATTAAGAGCTTAACCTTTCTAACAGGGCTTTTGGGTGTGTCTGGGCAAGATCTTTGGGGGAGTTGATTGGTTGCATTCAGATTAAACTGGACCTTTTATTTCAACCTTACCTCAGCTGACCTCTCACCCCCAGACATAGAAGCACAGCTGCACCGAAGGTCTCGACGGAGTGACTGGCTGATGCATGCATGTCTACTGCATGGACACTTTCACTGGTGAGCTCACACCTAATCTATGAGTAAGGTTAGTCTGTCAATCTGTCTATATTATTTATGTTTATCCATCTGTCTACTGATCTTCCTACCTGTCTGCCTATGTGCCAGCCTCTGAGCCTAATATGCCCTGGGAAAAATTGGTTCTTGTTCTAGGCTAAAACAATTATTTTCTCTCCCAATACAGTATGTTTCAATGATGACGAATAGCTGGGAAGAATAGAAGAAAAGTAGTCTTATCCCACGTATCTCCCTAGATAGTTTACTCCGTCTCTGAATATCAGAACTGGTCATTGATTTTTAAAATATTTTACATGTATAAATGAACTGTAAATTGCACTGTGATCCAAGAGACTCTTCCCAGAACAATGCATTTTTGGGTTATTATATTTAATAGACACAGACATTAGAGGAGACAGCTGAACCGTTCACCTTCAACCTGCACCAAACAAGCTATACAAAATTAAACTGGGGGCATAAATAATCTCACTAAAGGCTGATGGAGTATCTGCTCTCTGATATCTCAACCTTCAATAGAGAAGTGGAATAGTGCATCAAGATGGAGAGTGGCAGGTGATACCAGAGGTGATACCAGATGTGATACTAGAAGTGCCAGATTTATCAAGACAAAGAAAATTCTTAAGCGACCATATCTGAAAGTCTGGAACGGATGTTCCGGGTCAATTAGCTGGGCACTGGGGATTTACTGCAAATCATGGATAAGGGTAAGATTATTGAGCAATACAAACAAGTTGACTATTTACAGGATGTAGATGCTTGCTAACAGAGATGGCACCTCAGGTCCCAGAGTGGTGTGGCAAACTGAACATTCTGGGGCAGTTGTTTTTCCTGATCTGGTAACCTAACCAGGTAAAACCTTGGACCTTATACTCTATGACGTGATAAATCTGTTGTAAAAAGTTTGAATATGGGCTATGATGGGACCAGAGTTTTTCTAATCAGGTCACATTGTTAAAAAAAACTCCTGGCCTTGAGGAGGATGAAAACCCTGTAAAACTGCAGCAAACTTGTACTTGCTCTTATGAATTATATTTTAAAGAAGGGGACTAGGTGGGTTTCCTATACACAGAGAAAGCAACATGATTGGACAATACAACTCACAACGCTGAGCTTGCTTCATGCAGTTTTACATCGTGTAGTCCTGCCCTATGCAACTGTAGGCCTAATTAAACATGAGTCTATTGACACACAGATGCATCAATCTAAGTAACATAATACAAAAATCCCCATCAAAATCCATCAAATTAAGCTAGAGCTTTTGTTTTCATGGGCTGCATCTCAATCTATCGCATCTGCCTTTGGCGGACTTCCGCATCCGCGGTGGAAGGTGGCCGAGCTACAGCGGTGTTTAACACTTTTGTTTAGCTTCCGAATCTCCCCACTGTGGAAAGGGGAGATAATCACGGGCACAGTAGTGTTATCCATTTTGCTCTTACAACCCCCATAAGTGTCATGTGACTCGTCTGAAGGTAACTGGTACCGTTTGAAAAAATGAATGGAAGTATGGAGGTAGTTTTGTGCCTGCCCCAAAACGGTTAAATATGTATTAAAAATTGACACTACCAGTCAAAAGTTTGGACACACCTACTCATTCCAGGGCCAAATAAACAAATATTTTTAAAAAGCAGCATGAGGGAAAACATTATAAACACACCTTCTTTGTTTCTATAAAAACAATTGGAAGTGCTTATAGACACAAATGAGA